>NC_047015.1:60049858-60076705 GCF_902652985.1 Pecten maximus | reverse complement strand
AGCTGTATAAATTTGCTAATATCATTCAAAATTCCATTCAGCAAGTGACAATTATAGGAACTTGCAATCAATTGTTAGTGATGCAAAGTAAAATCAACATCTGCAAATATGGATTGGTTAATATCATTGTAAAATGATCGATTTGTGTATGTCTCAGTCTCTGACATAGTTTGTTTTAAGGAAATTAGGAATGTTCATAAGATTCTCCTAAATCCTGATACCTACCAATTTTATACAAATTTACTGCAGCGAGCTCCTCTCTTGGAGTCCTCTTCTTTCTCCTTAACATCTAATAAATTAATATTTAAAATGCAGATATCGTTTTCAAGTGTAGAAATACATAATACAAAACATTACAAACAAACACATAATTGTATAAGAT
This sequence comes from Pecten maximus, assembly GCF_902652985.1. Classification (NCBI taxonomy): domain Eukaryota; kingdom Metazoa; phylum Mollusca; class Bivalvia; order Pectinida; family Pectinidae; genus Pecten; species Pecten maximus. Next base: position 60,076,323 of record NC_047015.1, on the reverse strand, counting down.
ATTATTTATGGATGAATACAGAAGAGAATGGCATCTCAAGTTTTGTCATACATAAGGCAATTATATAAATAACAAAATGAAATCTAAACAAGAAATATCTTTAAAAAAGATAAACGGCATAGTTTTAATGCTGGTGGTTATAATGTAAAACTACTGGTGAAATAAATTAACGAACTACATGTACACTGTAATTAATAAATAAGCAGTTTCAGCACGGATAACACTATTATATCAGTTTGAATCATTTTGGTGATAATAAGACTGCAAATGTGTCATTTGAATAGATGCATCCACTTATTCAGCTTGCATTCAATTTAGAAGGGACATCACGGTAAAAACGTTGCAATTTTCACTGAATGTACGCGTTTTGTTCCTTTCCAGTTATGTTTCTGTGCTGTTCCAATGTTCACAGTCAATCCCTATGTCCAGCTTGACCACTCGATTTAGTTGGGAATCCCCCTCTAAATTTAGCGCGGAAATTATTTTTATATCATTACGTGACTGTTTTGAAATCATGCCAACACAAACACACGATAGTTTACAAGGCGATATCTATATTCCATCTGGGTTAGTTGGATAACGATATTATACACAGTTCTGTAAATATTACGGCACACATATTTATGTGTAAATAAGTGTAAACACTGTTCATATAGTATAGTGACAGTAGCGATGTACTGGTACAGACTGTATAAATATTACAGAGTTTGTGGAACTATTACCGAGTTTGTGTTAATATTACTGAGTTTGTGACTTTGTGTGAAAATTACCGAGTTTGTGTAAATATTACCGAGATTATCATGACCTACTATCAAACAATCAAGCAGAATACGAGCGGCGTCCGTATTACTGTTGTTTTCATGTTTGAACTGTTACAATCTATTGTACTGCTTCCCAAGTTTAATTCTAGGATTGTGTTTGACCCATTTTCCTATTATTCTCTTCATTGCGGAAGCTGTTATCGTTTTCAACCCCAGTCGATTCACATTGGAAGCCATTTTTGTTTCCATGTGTTTTAGTTTGTTGTGCGCATGCGTTTATCGTATATGTCACAAAATTTGCATATTCAGAGTGATAACATTTTAATAATTGATGATTCATGTTTTTATGTACATACATCATCAAATTCGAATGATCATTGTTCAGAAGGTTATTTTTTTTAAATATGTACCCAATAATATGATAAAAAATACAAAATAAATATTGGTTTACCGTGAGGTCCCTTTAACTTTGTTTCGTTTTTAACTGTATATCTGCATTTTGCATTGACCGCTACATTGACCAATCACATACTTTATCTTGACCAGAACGCCACCTGTCGCGTCATATCCGGGGCCAAAAGAAAATTAGACGGCTATGCCGAACAAAAATTTAAAGGCAATATTTATCAAAGAAAAACTGAATTTTTTATGAATTTTGTATGATATTGTGAGAACTTTTTTAATGGCTTTCTCAGTGATCGACGTTCTGCCTCAACATTTTACGTCACGGTAAAAGTTCGTCACGATGCAGTACGATATTATTACTTCGGGATGCAATAAACTATTTTCTACCCGGAAGTATTTAGATGCTTACCAAACGAGCATATATTTACACATCTGTATTTCAAGCCAATGTTGCAACAGTATTGAACAAATTTTAGCATTGTTTCAACGTTAAAGAAATGGACAATATAATCGCCGTAATCTTCTGTATAATCCAGTCTTTTGAAAGAACAGTACTGTAGGCTTGTCACGAACTCTTTAAATTGCCAAAATTTGACATATCCGATTGCTTGTTTTGCAGACGACGCTCTTTCAGCCATGTTTTTAACAAAATGTTTAAATACCCCATGAAACCAGTAAGTTATCAATCATAAACACTCACCTCAGCCTTGTCCAGCTATATGCTTACTGCGTTGATACGAAAATGAGGTTCACACGAAAAGGCGCGAGGATGTACATAATGTATCATGGTGACTTCCGAAAGTAATTTTGGCGGGAATTACATAGTGTGTGTGTATACGGTGACTGTGGTCTCATCGATACACCCTACGTGGCTACACACTGTGTGTTGACTTACCAGCGCTGTTGTGAGGTATCCCCTAAAATTTCGTCTGCGCACTCAGATTAGAGTTTGAAAGAACATGATGAGGTAATGAAAGCGAGGTAACGGGAAAAAGTACCTCGCTTTTTTTTGTTACCTCGTTTCGTGGTTGTGTACTCAGGGTCGGTACCTCGCTTTGTAGGGTACACCAACACACACACACACTCACACACACACACACACACACACATACTCGGGTTACTGTAGTTGTGAACCACCAACTGTAAACCAACCTTATGGACACTTCTGTTTATAGTAACGAAAACAAGTGTTGTTCTTTCGAATTAAGGACAAATGCATTACAGTTGTGTATACACTCATTAAATTTTGAGGTAAAACCATAATTTAAAAAACTACGACACCCGTACTTGTGGACACAAGTTTTGCGCTGTGGACACCGTGTCCACAAAGACAGTGATACATATGCAATACACACACTATATATATATTAAGTCACTGACAGAGAAATATTGTTTTATCGAAATATTTTTGTATGACATTTCGACTTAATAATAAATAAGCGATGTCATATCATTAAACGTTCACATCTTTAAATTGTATGTACTTGGAACAAAATCATAGTGTCTATTACAGACCGACCATTCCATAAAATGGTGCGATCTAGGTTGTCATTGTTATCAGCAGCATCTCTAAATATATTGTTGGTATGGCCCCTGCTAGATTTTGTTTTCAATGTGTAAATGTCGCCAGCATCAGTATTGTCAACTGGCTATAAATAATTAATGAATAACAGAGTGAGATTTCAAATAATTTACACCATTACCGAACAAGATACAATTGAGGTAAATAAAAATAATAAGATGTAGTTGTATGATTAATGTTCATATGGTATTTTATTCAAAATAGCAATAACATTTACATTTTAACGTTCACATCAACAACTACAAAGTTTATATTCGGAAACTTTTATTCCGAAAATAAAATGATTTCAAGATCAAATTTCGATTTACATTTTTTCAAATAATAAAGAACATCCTCTAAAATTTTTGAGATTCAACTATTCAGTTTATATCGATTAATGAACAAATTAAAATAAAATCATATAATATCATTAACATATGTAATGTCAAAGGAACAAATACGAGTTTTTTTTATAGTTTTTTATGTATTCAAACGTGTACCAAATAACAGTCATCGCGATTAATTGTTTTGACATGTAAATATCATTTCACATCTTTGCTATAGGTCACAATAAAACATTGCTTTGACATCACCGTGTCCACAATGTTATAACATACATCAAAAACATGGATGCAAGATACAGTTACATATATTTGGGGCACGTAACTGACTAATGTAGATTCCAAGACAGACTTCCGACAATTTAATGATATCTTATTCAGAACACTAAATAAAATTGTTCTCTAAATATTTAAAATCAATAAAAGTCATTTCCATGTATAGTAATCGTTTCATGTCTTTCTATATATGTATTTCTTTATCATAATGGAAGTGACATCACCGTGTCCACAATGTTTTCATACACATCAGTGTACCGCTATATAACCCTACCTTGTGGACACCGTGTCCACAATGTTAAAACACATCAGTGTACCTCTATATAACCCTGCCTTGTGGACACCGTGTCCACAATGTTTTCACACACATCAGTGTACCGCTATAACCCTGCCTTGTGGACACCGTGTCCACAATGTTAACACACATCAGTGTACCGCTATATAACCCTGCCTTGTGGACACCGTGTCCACAATGTTTTCACACACATCAGTGTACCGCTATATAACCCTGCCTTGTTGACACCGTGTCCACAATGTTTTCACACACATCAGTGTACCGCTATATAACCCTGCCTTGTGGACACCGTGTCCACAATGTTTTCACACACATCAGTGTACCGCTATATAACCCTGCCTTGTGGACACCGTGTCCACAATGTTAACACACATCAGTGTACCGATATATAACCATGCCTTGTGGACACCGTGTCCACAATGTTTTCACACACATCAGTGTACCGCTATATAACCCTGCCTTGTGGACACCGTGTCCACAATGTTTTCACACACATAAGTGTACCGCTATATAACCCTGCCTTGTGGACACCGTGTCCACAATGTTTTCACACACATCAGTGTACCGCTATATAACCCTGCCTTGTGGACACCGTGTCCACAATGTTTTCACACACATCAGTGTACCGCTATATAACCCTGCCTTGTGGACACCGTGTCCACAATGTTTTCACACACATCAGTGTACCGCTATATAACCCTGCCTTGTTGACACCGTGTCCACAATGTTTTCACACACATCAGTGTACCGCTATATAACCCTGCCTTGTTGACACCGTGTCCACAATGTTTTCACACACATCAGTGTACCGCTATATAACCCTGCCTTGTGGACACCGTGTCCACAATGTTTTCACACACATCAGTGTACCGCTATATAACCCTGCCTTGTGGACACCGTGTCCACAATGTTTTCACACACATCAGTGAACCGTTATAACCCTGCCTTGTTGACACCGTGTCCACAATGTTTTCACACACATCAGTGTACCGCTATATAACCCTACCTTGTGGACACCGTGTTCACAATGTTAAAACACATTAGTGTACCGCTATATAACCCTGCCTTGTGGACACCGTGTCCACAATGTTTTCACACACATCAGTGTACCGCTATATAACCCTGCCTTGTGGACACCGTGTCCACAATGTTTTCACACACATCAGTGTACCGCTATATAACCCTACCTTGTGGACACCGTGTCCACAATGTTAACACACACATTAAAACAAGATGAGAGATATAATTACACATATTTGTGGCACGTACCTGATCTATACCGATTCCAAGACAGGCTTTCCACAATTTAATAATATCGCGATCAGAACGCTAAATAAAATATATTTTGAAAAAAAAAAAATGAAAAAAACCCGACAAAATCTATCTTCAGACACATGCTCTGTATTGTCATGTTAGTCTTTTATTCTAATGTGTCTGGAGCCTGATGCTGTAATGGAAATATTTAATATTGAATTGATATATACAGTAAAATAAGATGTGGAACTAAAAAGTTAAATTCTCCTGTCAAAGTTCAATCAAGCAGGCCATGTACAGGTTTGAGTTAAAATACATGTATTAATGCCTACATACATGACTAGGTAAGTTCAATTATGTACAAATTTACATAGTCTAAGTTTGATTTAAAACACAGAAACTTAAAACAAACTGTATAACTTCAATCTGGTGTACGAGATTTGCTTGATATGGTGACCATATTTCAGAGCAGTAATCAAACTGACTGCACTAATGTACAGAGAGCGAAAAACATTTTACGTTTTGAAAATCCAAACATAGATACCTACCACTTATCTAACATGTAATAAAAAGTTAAGATTCGGAGTGAGCCATACACCAAATTCTTTAGCACGTGTGTCTTTCTTTAGATATTCCCCACCCAAGCTATCAGGATACTCAGTTGTATATCTTTTGTTGCTAAACCTTATGTAACAATATTTCTTATATTAACGTGCATTTTCAAGTATTACACCAGGCGAAGACTCTGTCAGATATCGGAGAGGAGTTCACCACAGTCTTGAATATTACGTGTACGTGTTTGCCATCATCGGCTAAAAGGAAAATGTAAAAGAGAAGGTAAATCATTTAGATCTGGTAGTTTCAGGATTTATATATCTTTTTTTTGTGTCAACACACTAACATAATCATCGAAGTCTTTATCGCTGAGTTCGCCGAATACCTCGTTAAAGATAGTTAGGATAGCACAAACTTGTTTTCATGGCAACGTTGCGTTACTGCATTAAGAAACACATCCGCTGCTCTTGAGATGATGGTTTCATGATATATGTTGGCTTAATAAACTTCGGTTTTTTCCGTAAATATCTAAGATTGCTATGATGAAAGTGTTTGTCTTGCCCCAAAAAAAATTTTAATTGGGGTTTTGTTCGGTAAATTAATTTTTAACCCAAAAAAACAAAAATTATATTGCTCCAAATTTTTGAAAAAACATATTTTAAAACAAAAAACCAATAAACATTTTTTCATATCTTTTCATAAAAAATTTTGAAAGGCTTTTATTCAAAATTCATATTTTTGGGGGCTGCCTTGCAAGGGGGGCCCCCAAAAAAATTTGGGGGGTCTTTTTAAATTACCTATTTAAAAACCCCCCCGGGGTTTTTTTTTTTGGGAAAAAATTTTCTTTCAAATTTTTCCATTGTGCCCCTTTTTTTTTTTCAAACTAATTTTTCCTAGGCTTGGGGGTTCCTTTTTTTTGCCCCTTGGGGTTAAAACCCTTTCCCCCTTTTTTTGGTTAAAGGTTTTTGGGGGCTTTTCCCCCCCTTAATTTTGCCCCCCCAAAACCTTTTTTTTTTTTAAAAATGAAGTAATTTTCAACGAAAAAAAACTTTTTTGTTTTTTTCTTTGGGGAAATTTTAAGATTTCTGTAAAAACCCGAAAAAAAGGTATTCTCCAAAAAGTTAAAGCCCGGACTAAAATGAAAAAATCAAAAAAATAACTTTTTTTTTTTTTTTTAATCCATTTTAAAAATAATTTTTTTTAAAATAAACATTTTTTTCAAAACCCCCAAAAAAAGGACCCCAAATGGTTCTGAAACTTTTTTAGTTTAAAAACCCCTCAGTTTTTGTTCCCGAAAAATTTTCCCCCAAAAATTTAATCCTTTTAAATTTAATAAAACCAAAATTTTCACCACGAAGACTTCCAGGGGAAATTCCTTTGGAAAAAAATAATTCCTTTCCCCCTTGAACCCGAAGGAAAAAATGTTTCGGGCATGTTTTATTTTTGTCCTTCTAACACTTTTTAAATTTTTTCTATAAATTGTCACATAATTTTTTTGTTTTTGGATTAAAATGGCATTTTTTTTTTAAAAAAGTTTTTCAGTTCCCCAACCCGTGACGATTGTTTATATTTGTTATCCAACTCTCGTCAGTTAATTTTCTAATCTTGAAAAAACACTCGCTAAAGCTCGTTTCTTTTCAAAATTAGAAAATTATCTAACTCCAGTTTGCTAAAGATGATAAACAATTTGCACTCGTTGGGGAACCTCTATGTAATGGTATATGATCTGTAAGTCTCAGCAAATTTACAATAATGTATTACTGAACCAAGTAATAGGCCAGATAGGCACATAAACATTGAACAAAACTACAACAAATACATATTTTTTTGGTTTTAGTCATTTTAATAGTACTGCAATTGAAAACTATGTTTTATTATAGATAACTAATACAGTTTTTTTACAATCCAGCAAAAATGGCACAATATACCACAGGATGGTTCTGCAAAACTATGTTTAGTGACTGGGAAACACACCTCAATGCATTTTGTATACCTCTGAAATATATTAGCCAATATCATCACATTTTTGTCAATGTCAATGAACCAGGATTTGTCACCTGTACGGAAAGCATTGCGTCTCCTGAGGTGAAATTGAACCTTCTGCGAAACAAATACATTCTCCTTGTGGCCGGAGCACTTCCTGAACCCATTGAATGGAAAGAACTTGAAATTGCGCGACAGTGTAATTTATTTTTGTCCTTTGGCTGAAATCATCATTTGATAATGTTGTTCATATAAAGTAGTCCACGATGATATCCTTTACATGTATTTTGATGTTATTACCAAGTGGCTATTTTATGTTTAAAAAACCCGTGCCCTTTCCATTTTCCGCCAATTCAGTGATATATTATCACGTTGTCATTTGGTTTGAAGTTTCTGACATAGCTGAAACTGATTACCTTCATGTACATAAAATGTTGCAGTTTTATATTCAAATTATAGCTGATTATGATGACAACTTAGTCTTAGATAGGCAACCTATTTGGAAAATGTGTACTTGCTTATCAATATGAAGTGATAACACTTTTCATTTGCATCTTAAACACGTACCTATAATGGAGTTCGATGATCCTATATTGACACAAAGATCAGTTTATTTTATATTAATAAATATATTATTTTCAAAACGAGAGATATAATCGGATCTCATACATCAGATTAATTGTTAATTAGCTCGTATACCAAACAAATTATAAATCTAGATTGAATTTCAATTATGTTGATATACTGCAACTTAAGAAATGTTAAACATATAGGAAGTATGAAAGATATGTACATCTATTACTTATATATGTAAGGTTGTACTGAATATGAATGAAGGGTAAATAAATTCCAACTAAAAGCAATTCAATTCTTAAGTCATCTTATAATGCAACGTCATCACCCATGTCGCTAAAATCGCTGAAGCATAATGGTTGCTGTATTCAAAGCAGAATCTCACAATTTATTTTATCACACGACTTCAAAATTGTGGAAACATGATATTCACAACAAGAAGTATAAACAAATGCGAAAAAAATATAAATGTGATTTTCTCTCCTCTGGGCCCATCTTGTCAGCCACGGTCCTAAATAGTGTGCTTTGTTTCATTACTCTATAACGTGAACGTTTAGTTTTAATTTTAGTTTAAAAATGCATCATTGCATTTCCTCATACTTGGTTCCAGAGAGCAGGTATTTTAAGCCAATCACTTATTTTCTGGCCTGTATAGTGACTGTATTTTAACTTTCTTCTTAAAACTAACGCTATTCCATGCATACATGCATTTTTAGGCAAATGCTGATTAAGTGAAACAGCAATGGGCTTCATTATATGCCAATTAATTTAAAAGGATCAATTTTAACTTCATCTATAATCATTATTTTCAACACAACTGTCAGGTTGACACACTATCAAGTGACAGTTTCTGGTCGTACACCAAACAAGAGGTTTAAAGTGTAAACAATATTGATATATTACTAAGAATCCAACATCAAGCTTGAACCAACTCTTATTAGCCAGATTGTATACAAAACGCCAAATATGAGTATTTCTAACACAAGCATCAAAATAGTAAGCAAGCCACCTGATGTCTATTTCCTGGACACTTAAAGGATTATGCTTCCCGATTAAACGTCTATAAAAAAATCATGTGATTGTCTTGGCAAACATTACGAGTCATCACGTTCTATTGAAACGTAGATACACCAATTTAGAAAGTTAATCTTAGCTGAATCCGGTTAACACTCTAATCAAAAGGAAAACAGAAACAAGTATAAGGGAACTGGAGGGAGGAGTGACGAATCCCGCTCCAACACAATTCTCAGCTCCAGTTCCGTTTACAAACTTGATGCGTCCCTCTAAACCATGGTACAGGGGTGACATCTCCTGGATGTACTCAGTCAGCACGTCCGTGTCAAGGTCACCTGTCAGGTACAAGAACAATGGATACATTTTAATTTATTTCAGAAATTAATATTACCTTATCAAAAAATATAATACAATGTAATATCGTCCGATACTGATTCTTTATGGGCATATACGATTTTATATGGACGTTGAAACCTGTATATGGTCCCATACAGGATAGATATAGGCGGGAGGGGGGGGGGGGGGGGGGGGGGGTTCTTATACCATCCTATACAGCTTGTAGTATGATGGTGAAACATTTATACGGCCACGTGATGATTTTATTCGGACAGTAGTTACTGTTATGAGGGGTTTCTGAAGTATACAAAGAGACTACTATAAGTTTCCAAATATATTGACTTTATTTGTAAAATGCTGCGTTAAGAATGACCACAATAAAATTTACAATTAGGATTTCAATATGTCGAGCATGCCTAGAATGCTAATAAATGGACATACATAAATGCATCACGCGTAGATGTTATACGATAAATATTTAAAGAGAATGTCTTTTTTTTATCATGTCAAAACAATCTGTACATACATATCCATACGAATCTGACATTTGGGGAAATGTGCAAATTTTATGAAAAATGTGGTGTGATACACCATATACATATCAAAATACATTGTACATCACAAAATGAAACACGAAGTAATATCCAAGGAAACAGTAAAAATGTACACAAGTCACAATCCCTGAGAAATTGTAGTGATCCATTGTAGAGTATAGAATTAGTCCAGTAGGTTTCACATATATATCTCACAACATCAGATGGTCACTTCACTGGTAGAAAATGGTCCATCGAGACACATCGTATAAATCCAAAGAATACTTGTTGAATGCACAATGTCCAATACTTGAAATTCACAGTAATATGTTGCTCTTTCATAAAAAGAGCAGGAATTAATGCACTCCAGTGTCCTGATTCTGAGTTGATTGTCCATGGATTCATGATGGCCAAGGCAATTAATTAGCGATATATGCGTACCAGTGCAGAAAACTTTAAAATGTTCAAATAGTTCAATCATTATAATGGATGTAAAATTAATTTCAAAGGAAATAAAATCGTGATAATATGTACAAAATCTATATACATTTATGTTGATGCTTTTCTAGTTATTGGGATATAATGCCGGAACGCAGGAATAATGAATATTCAACCTGTATCTATGTCTGGTAGAGTTTGTTACTGACATCTGTTGTCCGAGTAGTAGATGTAGTAATGACAGGGTACATAACTCTTCCTAACTGTTTGTATAACAAAGCTGTAAATGTTGTACTAATTATTCTTTTAGTTCTGTATGCTAACAGAGGATTTAAGAATATCTTTGAAGGAATACTGAATGTTCGACCAAAACTTGTATCTTTTATTGAGAAACTTCTGCCCAACTAATATCCAAAAATGACCTGACACCATATGTGACCTTGAAATCTGACAATGAAGAAGATGTCAAGAAGGTTATACTATCATGTGCATATGGCAGAATGACAACCGGTATTAGAACCGTGTCCTGATTGTTTGTGAGTTCAAGAACAAGTTCGAATTTATCTTTCTTGAAGAAGTTGTAGAGAACAATTATTAATATTATGATGAGTGATAAAGTTCCAAGTACTTCTGAAGTAGAGTAGATGTGTGGTGTAAGGTTAATTGAGCCTGTAGTTGTAGTAACTGTAGATGCTGTAGTATAATGAAAAACGGGTGGAAGTATATAGCTGTGTGCATTATTAGCTTTTGACAGCAGTGCTACAGTTGTAAGTAAAGCTCTGTACTTCAAGAATAAAACTGCAGAAGCTAGTAGGCTAAGAGCAGCTAATGCCGCTGAGATATAAGATAAAATTGAGGGAAAATCTATGTTCTGAGATAAATTAGATCGGTAATTGGTAACATTGATTCTGATAATCTCTGAAAAATGACTTTATTCTCTTTTGCAGCTATGGCAACCTTCTTCAAGTCTAGTTTAGCTTTTTGTTCAGATTCTAGTATATTTGTGAAATTGTGTGTATTAAGCTTAAAATGTGGCAATTGTATGTTTAATGTTTGAGAAAAAGTTGAATTGGGTGTGATATCTATCAAAGATTGATTGAAAAATTGCTGAAGAAGTATTAGGTTAACTCCATGAACTTTAGAAATAACATCAGTGTTATTGTGGTTACATCTATTCCCATATGGATCTAAGTACATAGACGAACTTGAAAGAGAACACATGGAATAGCTATAATACAAATGGAGCAACCTTTTCCAACTGTTCTCACAGTGATGTCGGAGACATTAACCTAAACTCAATGACTGTGATTAAGTTGATGACTTGTGGGTCGAATAATGTCTTGAACAAAATGGAAAACACAATTAGCATCAACATCTGCTTTGTTTTCATGGAAAAGACTAAACAAGCATGACCTATGTGTATCATTTCTTAAGATAATATGTTCATCACAGTGCCAAATATGATTATTTTGTGAACAGGCCTGTAGATCTTCAGAAGATATTTCACTATATAATTTTCCATCTTTAGATAATAATAAGTGATTATTTGTGCTCTGTAGTTGTGTACCATGATTTGTGGATTCATTAAGGGGAATTGGGAATGTAGCAATTTTAAAAAGTTGCAATGTGATAGTGGAAATTGGAAATTGTACAGCAATTAGTATGTTTGAAAACCTACGAAAAATAGTGAACTTTGCATGTTTGTAATAGAATGATGGGTGAGAATGTGTTAAGTACAATCCCCCTGGGGCTGAACATTTCTTTGCATATGTGACAAAACACTACTTAAGGTGTGATGTGGTATTAGCAAGGGAGACAACTTTCCTTGCATTGTTGACAAAACACATATTAACAATTCCTCAAATCTAGTTAAGATCCGTAATGTCAAGCGAGTTTGTTTAGTCATTGCTGCTAATAACTTTGCCTGAGCTACCCGACTAGATATTAGAGAATTATTAAAATTTTCTCCTAACTTCTCAATAGTCTCATAATTGTCAGTTATACCTTGAAAAACAGTATCAATTCTAGAATCAAAATTCTTGATTGCAGCTGTGAACAAATCAATTTGATGAGATGCAGCGTTAGCCATTTGCTGCTGCTTTGCCCTAATCAAAGCTACATTTTTCGAAAGACTGGTTAAATCTGAACTTGTGGCTGTTCCGAACAATGTTTTTGCTATAGATTCTACAAATGGTAAAAATGATCTTCGTTTTCTTGAAATTGGTAATCTCACTAAGGAGTGGTGAGGTAACAGTGTCTTAATTTCACCCAAAATTGTTCCTACATCGACCGCTGTCTGTCTGTGTAAGGCTAAGATTTCCGCCATCGCCTCACTGTACCATGGACAGTTAGAACAGGGTGAAGGTGTTTCAGACACATATGGAAAAGTTTGTAACTCTATTTCGAAGAAGTGTTTCCAATGATTTCCTGATGGATATAAGGTGCCTTTGTCCTCAAACGTAACACCATAATTGAAGAGTTCTTTTCTTATCAAATGGCTTTCCTGCCACATTCCCATTTGCCATGGCGATGGAAAGTACACATACAAGTATTAAAGGAGACATCTTGATTGGTTTAACTACAAATAGATGGAAAAGGTCTACTGATGTTTAAATATATTTATCATTTTTATACCGGTTTTTCCTGTAGTCATATGGTTGATAGTAAAAACCATGGGCTATTGCAATTCACCCTAGCACTATTAAACAACTCAAATGAGAGAAAAAAATGGATTTCAACTAACACCCCTAGGAATGACAGGCAAGAAAAATAAAAGTGCCAAAAAGTAGGTAATATCAAAATATTTCCAAAAATGATCTTATGCATTTCCACAAAGGATTTTTGTGGAAAATAAACAGATATCTGTCAATAATAATGCCATTATTTCAGGCAATCTTTCTGGAGCTACACTTATCTCTAAATAACTATGTTTATTATACTGGTTTTGTCTAAAACCAACTAGTATGTGACCGACCTACATTGAACAACTCGCACAAAGCTGAGATCAACTTACCCATGAAGTTCTTGCCTCGATCTGAAACAAGTGTTGCAGGACAACCATATCTTGTAAAGATCTCTTTGTACAATACTCTAGCAATTTCTGAAGACTCTTGACTCTGCAAAGGATGAGCCTTACACCACTGAGAGAAACTGTCTACTACTAACAAGATATAAACATATTTCTCTTTACTGGCAGGCAGTGGACCTTATATGTACATGTGCCATCTCTCAAATTTCCCTGCGACCGGTAACGGTGTTAGCGGTACCTTACCTTTGTTGTAGTCTCGTTTGCATGTTTGACAGACTATACATGATTTAACATATGTCTCCACATCTACAAACATAGACAGCCAATAGTACCTGAGTTTTAGTGCACCATGAGTACGATTGATACCTATGTGTACACCTCCAGCATGACTGTCATGAAAGGCTTGGATAATATTTTGCCTATATGTTGTTGGTATAGCTAACCGCTTAACGAACCTGATTGGGCCCCTGACACCTGTAGTCCTTTGGTTCCAGATATGATAGAGTACACCGAGGTGATCAATCTCGAAGGAATGAGACTGAGCTACTATAGATCTTGCTTTACTTTTACCATCAGGCAATATACCTGAAAGCTTGAAGTCTACAATAGCCTTGAAACTGTCATCACTTCTCTGTTGAACAATAAGTTCTTGAGTTCTAATATTATTGATGTCAAGAGGACCCTTAGGTTGTATTTCATCAAGGTCTAAGGCTACATGTAAGTCCTCATCTGGTTCAGGTGCACTTACCTCTAACACTGTGGGTACATGCTTAGACTGTAACTTTTCAACATCATTAAAGTGTACTTGAACCCACTCACCTGAGATATCAGAGTCAACAGTATGCTGAGCTAAAGATTTAGCCACTGGACCCTGGGTAGCTGGTTCTCTATTTTGTTGGGGAACTGTACTTGCCTCATTAATCTCCAGTGAATCTGACTCACCTGATTCCGCTACCTGTTCATAAGTGCGTCGAGATAGGGCATCTGCATTTTGATTTCTAACACTTGGCTTATGGGGAATAGTGCAGTCATAACCTTGGATTTTCAATGCCCACCTACCTAGTCTTCCTTGCTTGTCTTTTATAGTTTTCAGATATTTGAGAGCTAAGTTGTCTGTATCAACATTAAAATGTCTGTTGGCCAGATAAGGGTGATATGATTGCACTGCTTCTACTAATGCAAGACATTCCTTTTCAGAAACACCAAATTTAACCTCATTACCTCGAAGTACTCTTCCTCCGTATGCAATGACACGCTCTCTACCTTGATCATCTAACTGACCTAAAACCCATCCAATAGCAGTACCTGAAGCATCTGTTGACAAAACAAACTCTCTATCCATCTGTGGAAATGCTGAGATAGGTGGTGAGACTAAAGCCTGTTTTAATGTGTCAAAGGCATATTGACACTCAGTTGACCACTCAAACTTTAAATCTTTTTGTAGAAGTTTATTTAAAGGCCTCGCAATCTTAGCAAAATCCTTGACAAATCTCTTGTAATAGTTACAAAGGCCAATAAATGCTCTGACGTCACGAACTTTGCTTGGTACGCGAAAGTCTCTTACCGTGTCTGTAGTAGCTGGATTTACTTCTACACCATCCTTGGAAAGGAAGTGTCCTAAGTACTCAATCCTTGGACAGGAAGTGTCCTAAGTACTCAATCTTTGGACAGGAAGTGTCCTAAGTACTCAATCCTTGGACAGGAAGTGTCCTAAGTACTCAATCCTTGGACAGGAAATGTCCTAAGTACTCAACTCTCTTTAAGGCAAACTGGCATTTTGAAGGTTTTAACTTCAGATTTGCTGTACGCCAACGATCAAAAACTTGCTGTAAATGATTTAGGTGTTGCTTGAAATCTGTACTGTAAATTAGTATGTCATCTACATAGACAAGAACAAATTTCCAGAAAAGACCTCTTAACACCTGTGCCATAACCATCTGAAAACTCATTGGTGCATTCATTAAACCAAAAGGTAACCTTTTAAACTGAAATACACCATGATGAGTTACGAAGGCAGATTTGTGTTTAGTTTCCTTATCTAATGGTATCTGCCAAAATCCAGAGGCTAAATCCAGGACTGAAAATACCTGAGCTTTTGACTCACCAACACTATCAAACACATCCTCTAGTCGTGGCAGAGGAAAGCTTACTGGACGAGTCTGACAGTTTAGTCCTCTGTAATCTACTGCAAATCGATACTCACCTGTGCGATTCTTGACCATTACGAATGGTGCATTTCATACTGAAACTGATGGTTCTACAATATCATTATCCAGCATCTCTTTAACCTGGCGCTCAACCGCAGTTTTTTCTGCTGGGGATGGCCTATACAACCTTTGCCTATGTGGAGAAGCATCATCTGTCTCTATCCTATGATAGTGTACATCTGTACATCCTAATTCTTCTATACCTACTGCCAATACATCCCTATTTTTTCCTATGAAATGTAACAAATGAGTTTTCTGGTCCTTTGTGAGGTCTGCATCATCTAAGGGAATACCTAATGACTGTGCTGTGGCCAGCAACTTAGCACTGTCTTCTGAACTTAAGCTACACACTGAATGTTCATTCTTACCTGTGTCTTGATCAAGTTCCTTTGATTCGTTTAACTCTGAAATTGAGCTAGCATCTATGGGCAATAACTTACCAATGATTGCTCCAGCTTTCATACATACAGGTATGTTATTTGGGTTAAGAAGCAAACAAACAGATTTTCCATTCCTACAAGTGACTATGATTTTACCACCAACTAACTTAGTATCTTTATACAAATCTACTACTGGCTCCAGTATTGCAACTGTGCCTTCTGGAATTATAGACAACTTTACAGGGATCAGAACTTGCTCCTGTGGCTGGACAGTAATGGTAGTACTTACTCTAGCTACCCCGACATTGAATATAGAATGGTTCTTACTCTCTACCAAAGCAGACCCTACAAATATAGACATCTTTTTGTCCCCCACACTTACAGTTCCTTTATATTTCCCTAAAAAGTCCATTCCTAATATTACCTGTTGGTGTAATCTAGAAAATATATAGAATTTCTGCTGAACCTCTTTTTCACCCAAAGTAAAAGACAATATACAGTACGAGGAGGGTGATTTGGTACTCAAACGCTCACAGAGCGTTGATCCGCGCAGCCATCCGCTCAGAATTTGAGCGGGTTTGCAGCGGGATTTGGGCGGGCCTCGAGCGGGGTGGCAGCGGGTTCGTGCGCGGGCTCGAGCGGGCTTCCAGTGGGTCTGCTACGTGTCCGCTCAGACCCGCTCGAGCGGACTTGTAGCGGACCCGCTCGAGCGGACTTGTAGCGGGCCCGCTCGAGCGGACTAGTAGCGGACCCGCTCGAGCGGACTTGTAGCGGACCCGCTCAATCAGTGATGACGGTAGACTTTCAACAACATGTATATGTTTTTTAGTTGTGAAGTCCATCGTAAGTATTAATTAGAAAATGTATCTCAACTATGAGATACAAATTCATATGTGTAATGTATTACTTTAATACTCACGACCGCTTAGTTATAAGTTGAATGATATTCGCACTAATGTACAGTATAACAGTGTACTTGATGTTAGCCCACTTTAATAAAAACTATTTGTAGGGAAATAATTTAGTTATTACAGTTTGGATAGATCTTTTCATGTATATACCAGTAATATTGGGTATAGCCGTCATTTAGTGTACGGGGCTGAATAAATACTTGTAAATGTATCATTTGACTGCTAATAGATCACGCCTCCTTTAGGTAGACTGCATTGGATTGTATTTATCTCTGAGGAGTGTAACGATTTGTGATAAATGAATCTGTCTACAAAATTGTGTTCCGTCACTTTCATTAGATAATTTTTCTGCCTATATTGATATTTACTCTATCAAAATATCTAACGAACGTACTGTTTGTACATATCGCATAATTTGGTTTGTCTATATTTGCTTATGAATTTTTCCTTAATTTCTTCATAACCTTTTTTTGATCAACCGTGTTGGTTTAACAGATTACTTTGAATTTCAACGTCATATTATTTTTTAAAAAAATCCGTTTTAATTCATTGAAAGAATTCAAAGTTTGATTTAAGTATTAATTTTTGATGATATTTTAGGAAGTTCATGAATGATGACAGTGCCACGGAATCTGGGGTATTGATGTTACTTTTAATACTTTACCAACGTATAGCTTTTTAAGCATGACATTTTACATAAAGAATATCTGGATAAAAATGTATATCTTTCTCATAAGAGTGAGTGATTAAAAATTCAGCAAAACTAATATGAAAGGATGTTGACCCGGCAGGATACATTTCGATATCGTGAATAAACCACAATCTATAATTTTGTTCTGAAATATGTGGGGGGAAATGTGCTTTAAAGCTCTATTGGCAGAATTATTTATCGGAAATCACACAGCATTTGAAGATATTCTAGATCTTAATGACATGTACTTGTACATGTATAAAATGTACAATTTTGTTAATATGCTGTTCGAAATTACCGATTATTGTTTCTGTATTTATTTTCATTGACAATTATATGTTTGTACATTGAACATAATCACCAAGTTTGTTAAAAATATACGGTACATGGACATGTTTTTAAAAGTTAATTGAAAGCTTCAATATCTTATAATTCCTGCGAATATCCCGTCTACCAAGCGAGGGTTGTCCCACGCGCCGGTTATGTACATCTTGTACATGAACTGTACACAGGTTTATCCATATTTTTAATTTCGACACATTTGATTCATTTTTTTTTTATTCGCTTTAGGCCATACAGCCTATCAGTATAGGCGAGACGTTAAAGTCAAAATGATTGGACATCAGGCAAAACTTATATAAATCCATATCGAGATACACTTATGTAATCTTCATTCTACTTTAAAGTGTACCCTGAACGAAAAATTCTATTTTAATATGTTATTGGTATTGATTAATAAACAAGAATGCAGAAAACCGCATCAAAATCGGCCTACCCATTTCCGAGTAATTGTGATTTTTCTCAAAAACACACCTGAAACCCAATGCCGAATACCTCGTTTTGGTGACCTCTGACCTGTGACGTCACAGGTTGAACACGATCGGAGCCGCCATATAGGAAATATATAGAAACAAACGTGAACACGTGCCTGTAATTAATGCGAATAAGACAACAAAAAGGAAAGTGCTGAATAAACTCTCTGAGTTATATTTGTGAATTAGTTAATAACAAGTGCTACCGAAACCAGGGACATATAATTTTCTTTTTAAACGGTGCCATATATAACATGTAGCATCTCACTAATTTTCTCTCATAACGAGCCATACACAACATGTAACATCTTACTAATTTTCTATCATAACGGGCCAAATACAACATGCATCATCTTACCTATTTTCTATTATAACAGGTCGTATATAACATGTATATTAAAATATTTTATTTATATTTTTTATTTTAACGGGTCGTTGTAACATGTATGACATTTGAATAACCGGCCGTTTATAATGACTTACATCATATAGCCTTTATTATGGGGGCATGACAGGTTTGTCACATACAAATGTACCAGTATTGATTTCGGTTATAATACTTCTAGTAACACAAGTTAAAAATTCAATTCATTCAAGATGTGAAATAAATGCTTATCATTTTGGGGTTTTTCATTAGCCAAAAGAGAAATTATACCGTTATTTGGGATTTTTGTCCATGAAAGATCAGTAACTCCCAGACAAGATTCATAGAGTAAATTTCAACATCATGGATATATATATGAATGAGGTAATTTAGGTTAATTATTCTATAGACAAACCTTTGAGATATGATTTTTTTTTCGTTTGTATGGAAAACGAAACTCACTGAATTCCAAAAATAATGTGTTTGATTTCAACAACTTGAAAATGTATTCCCTATAGTATAAACGCAATTCTTAATAAAATTCAAGCTCGATTTATGTACAAACAACCTGTAAAAGCATGCCTTCGGAACTCCTTTGAAGTGCACAGAAACCAAACGCGTGAACTCACAAGCAATTATCGGCGTGTGCCGATTAGAACACCAGAAATCACGGACACCTGTGGTGCAGTGACAGGTGTGACGAGCTTGTGGACCGTAATTTCACACCTGGTAATGGTTTAGCGGTATACTAACCAATTAAAACTTGAGAATTCGTAATTCTCCGAACATGTTTATACATCTTTTAAAAGTCCTTTTTAAGACTTGCGACACGAATTGAAAGCAAAACCACAAGGGTCTCGATCACTTCATGATAATGACACAATTACAAAAATAATAGCAAAAAATACATAAAATTTGGAGGAAAAAAAATCATACACGAAAATCATTACGAATTTATAAGTTTCAGTATTAATTATGATTAGTCTCGATGAAATAAATTGTTTGTGTTTTATCATTAAAAACGGAGCTAAAATAACGGTTTTGATAAGTATCTATGCTTTATACCTGTACAGAAAGTATCAATTATATTATAATTGTTGCGACTCACTTTTATATAATTTCACTGACAACGATCGTATATAAATTATGTCTTTCTCAAGCATTTAATCGTCTTTGATCCCTGAGACCGCGACATGTAAAATAAGGGATAAAATCTGTATATGTAGAAGTTTGTTGTAGACTTTAACACTGGTATTCATACGGGAGAGAGATTTAGTATATTGTAGATGATGATGATTATAATATATTACTTTCTAAATTAAGTGTCCTTCATGACTAAAGCGGGTTTTGTATAGAATATAACGCTTGGATTTACTGTACGTGTGTTCGTCTTTTCTCACAAACCAGAGTATCCAGAACTGTTGTATTGTTGGTATGTTTATTTGAATATTAATTTGCGAATGAAATGGCACATTATTTTAGTTAAAAATGTTGATGCTGTGTTGCTTTCTTTGGTAACGAGTAAGAAATGGTAAACACATAACTAATATACATTTATTGGTGATTGACCGATTATTACACCAGTCTGTGGACGCAACAAGCAGAAGCATGTTTTACTAAGGTGCTTTCACAATTAATCAATTTTATGGTAAATTAGAACGAATTTTGTTAGAATGTGTACGTTTTCTAATATAAAACATGGTGTTTTATAAAAAGCAGTTTGAAATTGAAAAAAATCCTTTATGAAATGTCAAGGAAAATATATCATTTAGCAGATAAAACTTCAACATTTAAGATTTGTATTACTTCCTGACAGACTTGAGGGTGTGTAACAAGCAGTCAAACAAGTGTACAACAATGTTACAATTATAACATAATCGCTCCACTGGAAAAATTGTATTAGGAGCGTTTTGGTTATTTCGATCCATCGCGTAGTAGCGCGAAATTTGTGCCTTCCTCAGAACGCGAAAGTGTCCGTTTTCCGATATAAAATTAAAAAAAATTTCTAAACGTCAGACCGATTTGAAGTTAAGAACAACAATGTATGAAATGTCAAAGAAAATAGAGCATTCAACAGATAAAACTTCATTTCACTAGAAAACACAGAGTATCCTAGACAGTTTGGGTTTCTCTGACCAAGTATTTTGTATTTTGATCATTGACCTTTATTTGAAGACAAAGAGGTATGGCGCATATTGATCTGTTTTGACCTAACGGTGACCGTTTTAAAAATCAAAAAAATAAATGTTAAAAACCGAGTTTTTGAATACAAACCTTACATCTCTATCATGTAAACATTCTTATTTGCAAAAAAAAAATGTTCGTTTAATGCAATGGATATTTCATTAAATGGCCGTAAATTTGCATCAGCGAGCTATTTGCAACTTTCTAATTCCTATTTAACATGTCGATAAAACTTTATTTCATATGGTGTTGTTTGACTACATAATCCGTTCACAACACACAGCGCGCCAATGGACCATGACGATCTATTTTGGTACTGAGGGAATCACTGTAGTCACATGATATTTCACCTGTATTTTTAGCCCAGACTATCGCTGTACGTGGCCTAGGTCAGGATAAGCGGACAAGGACCATACCTCTTTCCCTCTCATAATATCAAACTATACACAGTTTTATTAAATTATACCAAACCAGAAATCAAACGTGTGACTTGCGTTTAATTTCTGTCTATTTCGCCACAAAATAGGCCTTTAATCCCAGTGTATGGAACGCCATACATGTGGCTGCCTAAAGACTTAAGGTTTTATATCATCATTTTATATCATCACGTTATAGTATTATGTCGCCATGATGATATAACATAGTGACATGATGATATAAGACCTTTGGTCATAAGGCAGCTATGGCGTTCTATACCAGTGTATTTCGAAACGCTACGAGGCATTGCATACAATATGGCGTCGAATTCTGTGTCATCTGGTTATAAAAACGAGGCACCCCGGTACTTCTTGGCGTGCGTGATATTTTGTAAGATATAGACGTCTAGTACACGTATATAAGTCATTCATATTTTGTATGCTTCATAGCTTGTAGATATATACATGTATGAATAGTGTACAATTGTACACGTGTTACTCATTTTCCTTCGCCATGAGCTACATCATTTACAGTACCCTACTCTCGTAACAAACATACATACATTTCCTGCTTTACTGCGAATCGCAGGAAATTTCCAGTAAGATGTATCGCAGTGTCACAGGTGAGGTTATACATGTACATATGCGCTTATTACAGTGGCTCCGATTACAAGTCAATGTGCTCAGCCTTCTCATTCGACCAGCACTGCCCCACTGCGCTATCGTTCAAATTAAATCGCTTGTTAGATTTTTAGCTTTCTCAGACCGGAGATGTATATATTTATATATATATATATATGTGTGTGTGTACATATCGCGTGAAAAAAACAATAACAAAAACATTCACGACACAGCACGCGCTGCCGTCACATCGTAATAATCCGCAATGTTATTTTGTCAAACCTTTAAGTTATATTATTTATTTATTTACTTTTAGCATCTGTACACCACCTAAGATGTTTCCTAATTAAGCACAACAGGCCCTCGGCGAATTACATATCGGCCGAGGGGGATCGTTTTTACAACATTACGATTTTTTTTTTTACCTTCTATATTTGTGTAACTGTTCCGTGTTCTATGTCTATATGTGATCGTATGTGATTTACCTGTGTCTTGATAAAGGAGCAGATTGCCTCGAAAATTCGACAATTTACTTGTCTGTACTGTCGTTATTACTACTTGACATATATATGTACATGTATATGCAAGTCTCTGCTCAGACGTATATATGTGTGTTACAACGTGTAAGTTTATGCAATGTTGTTGTCTTCATACATTTGTATGTTATTCCCTTCAGCCGAAAGTAATCAAATGAATTGATTAGAATTGATCAAGCATCACCTTAAAAGCAAATCTTACACATGGCAGAAACACAGCAAATGTTACCCACTCTCTACTATCACTAACGTATTTAGAAACTAATCACCTTTCTCTTTTGCCAGATCTGGGTATGTACAAATGTGCAATGATAGTTTGGAATGTATACATTTCTAATTTAGCATACTATTTCATAATTACAAATAAATAAACAATGATACTCGTCACCGACACCATCAGAACACAAAGGACGAAATCGTTCATTACAATGTACATTTACGATGTATACCAGCCCGTTGTCGCATAACTACATGAACATTATTATTATTGAGACCGTTAATGCACACTTTTAGATTTTAAGATGTTGTTTAAAGAAATAACTTTGTGTTAAACCCATTTTCTGTGATTTTACAATAACAAAGATATCAAATGTATTTTTGTCAAATCAATTTCTTCACTAACGCTACAGAATCACTCAAGCAAGTGATTACGAAACACATTTTGTAAACGTAACATTACATTCTGCATACGTTTCTGGTGGAAGAAATGTGAATTTTTCCTTATTCATCGTAACATAAAACACAGGATTCCTTATGCCCATTCCAGGGAAGCGACAAGAGAAGTTGGATCGCTGGATGAGCGGATTTGCTGGCCTGCCGGAGCAGGATCGCCTCGTGAGCGGGTTCGCGGGCTGAGCGGGGTTGCCTCGTGAGCGGGTTTGCGTCGTGAGCGGGTTTGTGGCCCGCCGGAGCGGGGTCGCTGGCTGAGCGGTTTTGCTAATCCGCCAGAGCGGGATCGCCTCGTGAGCGGGTTTGCAGGCCTGCCGGATCTTTATCGCTGGCTGAGCGGGTTGCTTCCTTGTCAGAGCGGAATCGCTGCGTGAGCGGGATCGCAGCGACATCGCTTGCGCGGGATTAGAGCGGGTTTGCAGCGGGGTTTAATCCCCAACGCTCGCGCAGCGCAAACGCTCTGTGAGCGTTTGAGTACCAAATCACCCTCCTCGTACTGTAGCACTCCCTTCAATTTTATGTATGTTTCCACCTACACCATACACATGTTCTATATCTGAATGTTCCATGTTTCCCTTTGGATCTATCTTATGAAATAGGGATTTTGTTAAACAGCTTACACTAGCCCCTGTGTCAACTAACAAACTAGTAAAAACATTTGTCCCAGAAAAAAAAAGTAATATCTATAAAGTTATCCTTAAGTTCTGTGGAAAAACAAGGACTTAATGTTCTTGGTCTCGACAAGAAAACCACTTTAACCTTGCTAGGCGAAAAAATCCTATTGGTCAGACCTATCTCTCTGTTTGCACATGCTGTTAAAGTGACCAATTTTGCCACATTTTGTTTGTTTGGCCTATTGTGCTGTTGCTTGTGTGAGTGTGTGTAATTTTTGTTTTGCTGTTGGCAGACCTAATAACATTCACTTCTGTCCTGATTGATTTCATGTCAGTAGCTAATGCCTCTATCCTATCTAGCACTAGAGTTGCTATGTCATGTTCAGGTTCTTTCTTTATGTTTCCTGTCCCTACAATAGCTACCTCTGCTAATTCAGCTACTTTTATCAGTTCATCCAGACTGTTTGGTTCTCTTTGGATGACTGAAGAACGGATCTCTGGTCTTAAACCCCCTAGAATGGCATCAAATATTTGCGTTTCAGACATCTTGGCAATTTTGCCTTTATATCTAACATTTAGAATGTAATCTAGCACTGGTTGCAAGTATCCCTGACACATTTGATTTACTTCCCTAACACTTGACCATCTTGAATAAGCCTGTGTTGAAAATCTGTCCAGGAATGCTTTTCAAGTTTTACTACATCTTTTTTTACTGTATTATCCAGTCCATCGTACCACAGGTAAGCACTTGAGTCGTGAGTTAAGCTTAGAGCAAATAGAGGAGCTTTTTGCTCATCTTTCGCCTGCACGAGGGCTAAATAGTTTTTATATCTTTCAATGAATGCAACAGGATCTTCATCCTTATGGATGAGAATTTTCCCTATAGATGCCATACCTTGATTTGTTCTGATTACTGCATGCTCTGACGTAGGCATATGACTATCTTCTTGTGTTGAAGGTGACTGGTCTCTGCTCCGTAGCCAGAGCCCCACTCGATTTGCACTCTTCTCAGAAGAGAAGCCTTCTAAGAAGATCGCATTCCGTTAGATGTAAATCAAGTAAACCGGGAGAATATAACCCAAAATAAACAAGTTTTTAGTTTTCTCAAACACTATGATACAAACACATGCATGTATGTGTCATATATCCTTCTCTAGTGAAACTCATCACTCGCACACTTAAAACATGGTCGCCGCCATCTTGGAAGAGAAATCTTCCAGCTTCGAGACGGAAGAGGTAGAAGATCTTCCAGAAGCAGAAGAGCTACAAATCGAGTGACCGGAAGATATATTCTAGAAGGAGAAGAGTGCAAATCGAGTGGGGCTCTGTACTCGCTTTGCACTGATGATGTGATGTCGTTTATAGGTGTTGACATCTGCTGTACGAGGTTCTAAGGATCTTTGATAATTCTCCGTCAATTGTTACGAGGGGTTTCGGGGGGTTCTGAAGTATACAAAGAGACTTCTTCAAGTTTCCAAATATCTTGACTTTATTTGTAAAATGCTGCGTTAAGAATGACCACAATAAAATTTACAATTAGGATTTCAATATGTCGAGCATGCCTAGAATGCTAATAAATGGACATACATAAATGCATCACGCGTAGATGTTATACGATAAATATCTAAAATTGATTTCGTAGGAACGTCTATCAAGTTACAATGCAGAATATTCACAACGCTCATTCTGACCCCGAAGCCGGTGGCTAGTTCTCGGGTGACAGACCAAATAATTATGAGTAACCGTAATTAAAACATTATTTTGAATAAATACTCCCTTATAATTTTTGATGGGTATTTCTTTAGCCAAATTCATGCCAAAATAAAAGATTTGTATTCTTCTAAACCTCGCGACAATTGATCCGGAAATATAACATGTATATATAGAATTAGAAACGATTCCGGAGAGGAATTAGAATTTCCGAATAGATGGTGAAAACGAACAATAAAATAATTACAGTAAAAAAGATTATTTACAAGCAGATATTAAAGAGAAAAACAATAAGAATTATTTTTCATTGGCTCGGACATGATTAATATAAAATTATTTCTATGATTTGTCATTCAATGAAAATATCTATTTGAACTACATGTACTCGAGACCAAATCATAAAAATATATACAAGTAAGAAAAATATTAAAGTAAACTTGACTCACCTGAAGTATACAAAGAGACTTCTTTAAGTTTCCAAATATCTTGACTTTATTTGTCAAATGCTGCGTTAAGAATGACCACAGCTCTGCCTTGGAAACTCTACTATACCCCAAAATTGTTGGAAGTTCGATTAACCAATCAAATTACTATTTCTATTATTTTAGCCAATCAAAAGTTATATTTCTTGTTAGGTATTTAGGTAGAATTTACTGCGCATGACAAGCGTCCACTACATGTCATAATTTGCTCTACGTAAATACGCCGTAAGCGTATCGCCTAAAATAATGCTTAATTATCGCCCATTGTAACACACCGTGGTGTCAACAGGTAACTTAACATACGCGGCTGTGAGTTACTTTGATTGATACAAATCAATACTGTTCAGCACGCTGAACTAAATAGCTATAAAAACACTTTTATAATTTTGTATAGAAAGGATTTTTTTCTGTTAGACGTCTAAATTGAGTTTTATCTGACATCCTTTGTACTGAAACTAGAAGTACAAGTTAATGGCTAATTCCAACCTAACAATTACAGGATTAGGGTATTTTCT
>NC_047015.1:58530438-58750171 GCF_902652985.1 Pecten maximus | reverse complement strand
ATCAGTGACATAAAATTCCGTTGTTGTAATGGCTTTTTGTTCTGATTGCTAGTTCCTAAATAAAAAAGCACACTTGCCTTTACTTTACTTTACACTTTACACTTTACTGCTTGTGTCAGACAGGGTTCTCCTTTTTAACCCTTTTAATACAATTTACTTCATGACCTTTCTTTGTATGCAAAAATCTTTTGTTATCCAGTAATTTTTGATAATTTTTTTGGTTGTGTATTAAGATTAATATGCAAACATGTTTTTTAAAAGCAAAATTTGATAGTACTCCAACGATTATTACATTTTATCTACTTAACAAATAAAGAAAATTTCAAGAAGGTAAATTTTTTACTGATAATTTTGTTAAAAAAGCTGTAATTACACTTTCTATTATACAAATTCATACTAAACACACATGTTTTTATAAAATATATCATCACATGAGACTATCAATGCAATATGAAATTTATCAAGTACTTTTGTATGAGAAATATATTGAATTTAAAAGGGAGGGTACACATTTTTTACAGAAATCATGTTAGGTGGCGCTGCGTATACAGCATTTGCCTATTTTCGTTTTAGTATCTAAAATGACATGTATTTGGTAAAAGTCTATCATAATATCATGCATAAAATAAGATTCGGCCGTGGGCCGCCATGCACCACCTCCTTTGCATGATAATAAAATACTTGTTACGGCTAGATATGTATTAAGTCATACATGTGTGATTTGTGCGATTGCATTGCTGAACTGTGTAGTTCAGTATGATTGGATGATCTACATTAGAAAACGACAATAAATACACCTGTTTCGTCATATCAGATGGACATCTGTAATCTGTGTTCTGGTTTGAAGTTGAAAACGAAGCTTGAAGTTTTCTTTTCCTGTTAGCTGAATTATTTGATGAAGATACAGTCTCTATCTGGTTGTTATCCTTTTCATATTGTTGACAATAACTATAACAGGAATATACCTTCTCATATAAAGATTTGTTAACATCAAATGATTCCTGAACAAAAGGACTCAAGCTTTTATTTTGAAATACCATACATGTTTCAATAGGGTACATTCCAAATTCAGGCCTTTATTAGTTGCTCTAGCTTTGGGCTTTCAATCTTCTTTTTTTATACATGTCAATGTACCAATTTTCAGCATAATAATTTGAAATAGGCCTATCTAGAAATGGAACTGTAGCCTGAATTTAAAGCATATTGGAAAGTTTGCATAAATAAAGTTACAGAGTCCCGACTGCATGCGTTATAACAGATGAGATATTCTGGAAAAAAATAACTGACATTTTATTTGTATCCATCCAAGATAGATCAGCTTACTTCTAATTTCATTTAGGACCTTCCATAAACATGTATGGAATCGTATAAAAAATGCGTTGAACGTTTCACATTATTTGAAATTAATTCCTAAATCAATATCAGCCAATTTGTCAACATTAAACTAAAAAAGTTTCTGTTTTACATTAAACAATAATGTTCATTTACAGTACCTAACAGTACTTTGATTCAGTAGAGATATCAGCCATTCCAATACCGTAATGTTACGCAAAGGCAAATACAGGGTTCCATTTAGTAAGGGCCTGCATCACTCGTCTGGATATTTCGATAATCATCAGTAACAATATATTAATAGGAAGTCAAAAGATTTTTTTTACCAAATTTTGATCAAAAGTCATCGATCCATATATCAAAATCCATTCAATTATTGATAACTTGTAGAAATTTAAGTGTTTCAACTAATTTGACCCCAGGTATGACCTTGAATATGGGTCAAGGTCACTTGTGCAAATATTTGAACAATTTATAGTAAAAGTAACATTGACCTTGGCCTTAAAAATGTTTGAAATCCATATTGCACATCTGCATAATCAGTGTACCATGTGGAATTCTAGAAAGTTTACCTTCTGTATGGTTCTATTTTCACATTTTATTACAGGCTCTATTTTTAGTATAATTGACCTTGACATTCCAACAAAGCACTTTCTTCAAGGTCAAGCATTGGACAAAAGGCACAGAGGGCCTGTATTGCTTACCTGGTTTATTTAAGCAAACATTAAAATAATACTTATGTTCCATTTCCTAATACATGTAGCTTTATTTGTTGGGTGGGTCAGCCCCATTATTTGTTTAAATTTGAATCCCAGCCTTCTGGGAATGTTACCACTAAAGTATCAATGTCATACATTGCTTAGTTCCAGAGAAGAAGTCATTAATATCAATATTGCCATATGAACCCTATTTTGGGCCTGCCCCTTGGGCCCTCAGGGGTCAGCCCCACCATTTTTACAATTCTGAATCTCTACCCCTTAAGGATGCTATCAATCTAATATGAACAATGTTCATAACTTAGTTTAAGAGAGGTGGTTTATAAATCTTTAGTCAAATTGATCACTTTTAGACCCATCGCTCAGCTCCCTGGGGTCAGCTGGACCATTTATAGTTTTTAGCTCGTCTCTTCGAAGAAGAGTGAGAGCTTATGTCGTCACTCCAGCGTCGGCGTTGGTTTTTCAAATGTTAAATTTTTGGTGCAAGTGTTGAAAGGCATAGTAATTTATGGTAATATGGTCCCTGTGGGGGTCAAACTATCCCCTGCCGGAGTCAAACTAAAAGATTTTTTGGAAAAAAAAACAGATTTTTGAGAATTTTTGGACTAAAATATTTTTGCGTTAAGTTTTTGGTGCAAGTATTGAAAGGTATTAATACATCACTATATAATTGTACTAGGGTGCTGATAATTGGCAATAGAGTCCCTCTGGGGTTAAACTATCCCCTGCCAGAGTTAAACTAAAAGATTTTTTTGGGAAAAAACCAGAATTTTCAAATTTGTGGACTGATATTTGGCAATAGAGTCCCTATGGAGTAAGACAATCCCTTCCTGGAGTAAAACTTTAAAAAAAAAATGGATTTTTTCTTTTTTAAATCTGTGTTTTTTTGTTTTTGTTTTTAAATCTTTGGACTTTGTGTTAAGTTTATGTTGTGAGTGTTGAAAGGCATAGTAATACATGGTATTAGGTTCCCTGTGGGGGTTAAACTATCCCTTGCCAGAGTTAAACTGAAATATTTTTTTGGGAAAAAACACATTTTTTTAAATTTTTGTGCAAATGTTGAAAGCTATAAACACATCACTTTATGATTGTACTAGGGTGCTGATATTTGGTAAAAGAGTCCCTATGGAGTTACACTATCCCTTCTTGGGGTTAAACTGAAAATAAAACAATGTGAAAATGCTCACAATTGACAATTTATACTGGTCCACAGTTTTCAAGGGAGACAACTCTCATTAGGATAATATTTTGTCAAAAAATTGAAGAAATATGTCCAAAAGCAATTACATTTGTTTTTAATATATCCATTTAATCTACAACAGCATAGCTTGTCTCCCGAATGTTTGTCAATAAATAATTTATATATATATAAATTGGTATGGTTTTGAAAATTGCATGAATTCACAAAACACAATCTGATCAAGTAAACAATATAAATATTATTCATGCAATTTGCGAAACCATTCCAATTACACAAATGTAATATATTTTAATTATTTATTGACAAACATTTACGAGACAAGCTATGCTGTTCTCCAACAGCTCTTGTTTGAATCCCAACCCTCTAGGGATGCTACCAGTCAAATATTATTGATATTCATTACTTACATCCAGCCAATTAATTAGTCAAATTAACCCCTTTTGGCTCTGCCCCTCAGGCCCCAAGGGGGTCAGTCCCAACATTTCTACAATTTTGAATCCCTACCCCATAAGGAGGCTACCAGTCAAATATGAGCGATATCCATTCCTTAGTTCAGAGAATAAGTCGTTAATATCAATTTAGCCAAATTGACCCCTTTTGACACTGCCCCTCAGGCCTCTGGGGGTCAGTCCCATCATTTGTACAATTTTGAATCCCTACACTATAACGACGATACCAGTCAAATATGAGCGATATCCACTGCTTAGTTCCAGAGAAGAAGTTGTTTATATCAATTAAGCCAAATTGACCCCTTTTGGCCCTGCCCCTCAGCCTCCAGGAGGGATGCTACCAGTCAAATTTAGTTCAATTCTGATCAGTGATTATGAAGGAGAAGTCA
Source organism: Pecten maximus (assembly GCF_902652985.1). NCBI lineage: Eukaryota > Metazoa > Mollusca > Bivalvia > Pectinida > Pectinidae > Pecten > Pecten maximus. The sequence continues at coordinate 58,746,084 of NC_047015.1, read as the reverse complement.
ATTGTTAACGGACAGACGGACGGCGGATGCCGGATGCCGGATGCCAGATGCCACTGTATGGCATAAGCTCACCTTTTGGATCAGGTGAGCTAACAAGAGGCCCAGAGGGAAAACTCTAAACTTTGACATGGATGATAGTATTTATTCAAACAATCCTGATTGATTGCAGCAGAATTTCTTCATACTTCATTATAGAAACAAGCCAAACAATCAGATGTTAGGTAATAAATGGAAGAAATCCTTCAACAGGTACTTCCTTTTGAAACCTGAACATTTTCATCTGTATAGATCTCAATCCTCTTTCCAGTATCTCTATCTGTATCAGCTGTCAGATGTAGTGGTTTAATAGGACACTTCTCGTCTTCATGTTGACACCATATTCAGGTTGATCAAATGTCTCATGGTTGGTCGACCATGGGGACAATTCTGAAATAATGAAATGTTTGCCATGACTAATATTGAAAACGAAGAAGTGTCTTTTAAATTACCTTTGTTTTCTAGATTATCAACTTCCGCCCGGATTGCTCCTAACTTCATTATTCACCAAGATTTGATGACCAACTGTTACTGAGTACAGACTTTTGCTGCATCACGTCAATGATAGCCCTTTACCAGAAAACAGTATGTAGCCATGCATTCCTATTTAAATATGACAGAATGTAGCTATGCCTATTTACATATGACAGATTGCGGCCACACCTATAGTTACATCTGACAGATTGTGGCCACGCCTATTTACATCTCCTAGCTTGTGGCCACGCCTATTTACATCTCCTAGCTTGTGGCCACGCCTATTTACATCTCCTAGCTTGTGACCATGCCTATTTACATCTCATAGCTTGTGGCCACGCCTATTTACATCTCATAGCTTGTGTTGTGCCATGCCTAGTTACATCTGACAGTTTGTGGCCACGCCTATTTGCATATGATAGATGTGGCCATACCAATTTGCATATGATAGATGTGGTTATACCAATTTGCATATGATAGATGTGGCCATACCAATTTGCATATGATGGATGTGGTCACGCCTATTTGCATATGATAGATGTGGCCATACCAATTTGCATATGATGGATGTGGTCACGCCTATTTGCATATGATGGATGTGGCCATACCAATTTGCATATGATAGATGTGGCCATACCAATTTGCATGTGATAGATGTGGCCATACCATGCCTACATATATTAACTTATGACAGCTTGTGTCCACCAATTTAACTGTCAAGTAGGACAATATTTATACACAATATAGAGAGTAAGTAGAGTTAATATTTCAAGCTTAATAATTGTATATACCGGAGTTATAACTCACCCAAGGCTGGTCTATCTCTCCCATGTGTGTGACCAACTATAAATACAAAGAAAGCCAGTTAGATATGACAGTGATTTCCATTGTAGTAAGTCTGCTCTCACATTACCTAGGTCTACAACACTTCAATCAAAAACATTATCCAGACATGTGACACAATGCAGATGATATTCTGTGAGTTTTTTTTTACATGCATTGGAAGAGGACCATTTCAGAATCATTTATGGAAAGTTTGGCATGAATACTGTTGATAAATCAATTGAAGAAAAGTCATGAAAATGTGATTTTATCAGGAACAGGTTGTTCAGGAAAACTAGGATAGCATAATCTGGTTACAAAAACAGCCGTCTACCATTTTGTTTTAAGGATGTAGCCTTCTGTGGTTTCATTCATGTTAACGCCTCTTTTTGATGTCGTGACAGAGTGTTTTGTAATATTGAGTAAAGTATAGCCGAACTTAATAGTAAACTTGCATCTTAAAAATGTGTCAAAAATATAGACGTATTGTTTTTAAAACTCTTTTCACAGAAATTTTAAACAAAGGCTGATTCAGTCACCATTTTAAAAATGAGTATTCCTTGCACTTCATAAAACATTTCACATTTTTTACTCTAGCTTGATCACTAAAGTCATTTTCTGTACAACTTTGTAAATGTTCAACACAATGTAAATAATTTCCCATTTCCAAAATTAATATTAGAAAAAAGTTTATTACAGGAATTTTTTGGCATCTGAGAGGTGTACATCCTTAACAAATACTAACACATTGCTAACTAACTTTCCTGAACATTTCCACCACTTTTCACTTCATTAATGGCACGAAACAATTTGGAGAGAAGTTTGAAATATATTTACCTCTACAGTGACTGGTGGTTATCAACATGGACTGGCGGTTATCTACAGTAACTGGTGCTTATCTACACGGACTGGTGGTTATCTACAGTGACTGGTGGTTATCTACAGTGACTGGCGGTTATCTACAGTGACTGGTGGTTATCTACAGTGACTGGTGGTTATCTACAGTGACTGGTGGTTATCTACAGTGACTGGTGGTTATCTACAGTGACTGGCGGTTATCTACAGTGACTGGTGGTTATCTACATGGATTGGTGGTTATCTACATGGATTGGTGGTTATCTACAGTGACTGGTGGTTATCTACAGTGACTGGTGGTTATCTACATGGATTGGTGGTTATCTACATGGATTGGTGGTTATCTACAGTGACTGGTGGTTATCTAAAGTCACTGGTGGTTATCTACAGTGACTGGTGGTTATCTACAGTGACTGGTGGTTATCTACATGGATTGGTGGTTATCTACATGGATTGGTGGTTATCTACAGTGACTGGTGGTAATCTACAGGGGCTGGTGGTTATCTACAGTGACTGGTGGTTATCTACAGTGACTGGTGGTTATCTACATGGACTGGTGGTTATCTACATGGACTGGTGGTTATCTACAGTGACTGGTGGTTATCTACATGGATTGGTGGTTATCTACATGGATTGGTGGTTATCTACAGTGACTGGTGGTAATCTACAGTGACTGGTGGTTATCTACAGTGACTGGTGGTTATCTACAGTGACTGGTGGTTATCTACATGGACTGGTGGTTATCTACAGTGACTGGTGGTTATCTACAGTGACTGGTGGTTATCTACATGGACTGGTGGTTATCTACATGGATTGGTGGTAATCTACAGTGACTGGTGGTTATCTACAGTGACAGGTGGTTATCTACATGGATTGGTGGTAATCTACAGTGACTGGTGGTTATCTACATGGATTGGTGGTTATCTACATGGATTGGTGGTTATCTACAGTGACTGGTGGTTATCTACATGGACTGGTGGTTATCTACAGTGACTGGTGGTTATCTACAGTGACAGGTGGTTATCTACAGTGACTGGTGGTAATCTACAGTGACTGGTGGTTATCTAAAGTCACTAGTGGTTATCTTCAGTGACTGGTGGTTATCTACAGTGACTTGTGGTTATCTACATGGACTGGTGGTTATCTACAGTGACTGGTGGTTATCTACATGGATTGGTGGTTATCTACAGGGACTGGTGGTTATCTACAGTGACTGGTGGTTATCTACATGGATTGGTGGTTATCTACAGTGACTGGTGGTTATCTACAGTGACTGGTGGTTATCTACATGGACTGGTGGTTATCTACATGGACTGGTGGTTATCTACAGTGACTGGTGGTTATCTACATGGATTGGTGGTTATCTACAGGGACTGGTGGTTATCTACAGTGACTGGTGGTTATCTACAGTGACTGGTGGTTATCTACAGTGACTGGTGGTTATCTACATGGACTGGTGGTTATCTACATGGACTGGTGGTTATCTACAGTGACTGGTGGTTATCTACAGTGATTGGTGGTTATCTACAGTGACTGGTGGTTATCTACAGTGACTGGTGGTTATCTACATGGACTGGTGGTTATCTACATGGATTGGTGGTTATCTACAGTGACTGGCGGTAATCTACAGTGACTGGTGGTTATCTAAAGTCACTGGTGGTTATCTACAGTGACTGGTGGTTATCTACAGTGACTGGTGGTTATCTACAGTGACTGGTGGTTATCTACATGGACTGGTGGTTATCTACATGGATTGGTGGTTATCTACATGGATTGGTGGTTATCTACAGTGACTGGCGGTAATCTACATGGACTGGTGGTTATCTACAGTGACTGGTGGTTATCTACATGGACTGGTGGTTATCTACAGTGACTGGTGGTTATCTACAGTGACTGGTGGTTATCTACATGGACTGGTGGTTATCTACAGTGACTGGTGGTTATCTACAGTGACTGGTGGTTATCTACATGGACTGGTGGTTATCTACATGGATTGGTGGTAATCTACAGTGACTGGTGGTTATCTACATGGATTGGTGGTTATCTACATGGATTGGTGGTTATCTACAGTGACTGGTGGTAATCTACATGGACTGGTGGTTATCTACAGTGACTGGTGGTTATCTACAGTGACAGGTGGTTATCTACAGTGACTGGTGGTAATCTACAGTGACTGGTGGTTATCTAAAGTCACTGGTGGTTATCTACAGTGATTGGTGGTTATCTACAGTGACTGGTGGTTATCTACATGGACTGGTGGTTATCTACATGGATTGGTGGTTATCTACATGGATTGGTGGTTATCTACAGTGACTGGTGGTAATCTACATGGACTGGTGGTTATCTACAGTGACTGGTGGTTATCTACAGTGACAGGTGGTTATCTACAGTGACTGGTGGTAATCTACAGTGACTGGTGGTTATCTAAAGTCACTGGTGGTTATCTACAGTGACTGGTGGTTATCTACAGTGACTGGTGGTTATCTACATGGACTGGTGGTTATCTACAGTGACTGGTGGTTATCTACATGGATTGGTGGTTATCTACAGTGACTGGTGGTAATCTACAGTGACTGGTGGTTATCTACAGTGACTGGTGGTAATCTACAGTGACTGGCGGTTATCTACAGTGACTGGTGGTTATCTACATGGATTGGTGGTTATCTACATGGATTGGTGGTTATCTACAGTGACTGGTGGTAATCTACATGGACTGGTGGTTATCTACAGTGACTGGTGGTTATCTACAGTGACAGGTGGTTATCTACAGTGACTGGTGGTAATCTACAGTGACCGGTGGTTATCTACATGGACTGGTGGTTATCTACAGTGACTGGTGGTTATCTACAATGACTGGTGGTTATCTACAGTGACTGGTGGTTATCTAAAGTGACTGGTGGTTATCTACAGTGACTGGTGGTAATCTACAGTGACTGGTGGTAATCTACAGTGACTGGTGGTTATCTACAGTGACTGGTGGTAATCTACAGTGACTGGCGGTTATCTACAGTGACTGGTGGTTATCTACATGGACTGGTGGTTATCTACTGTGACTGATGGTTATCTACAGTGACTGGTGGTAATCTACAGTGACAGGTGGTTATCTACAGTGACTGGTGGTAATCTACAGTGACTGGTGGTTATCTACAGTGACTGGTGGTTATCTACAGTCACTGGTGGTTATCTACAATGACTGGTGGTAATCTACAGTGACTGGTGGTTATCTACAGTGACTGGTGGTTATCTACAATGACTGGTGGTTATCTACAGTGACTGGTGGTTATCTACAGTGACTGGTGGTGGTTATCTACATGGACTGGTGGTTATCTACAGTGACTGGTGGTTATCTACATGGACTGGTGGTTATCCACATGGACTGGTGGTTATCTACAGTGACTGGTGGTTATCTACAGTGACTGGTGGTTATCTACAGTGACTGGTGGTTATCTACAGTGATTGGTGGTTATCTACAGTGATTGGTGGTTATCTACAGTCACTGGTGGTTATCTACAGTGACTGGTGGTTATCTACATGGACTGGTGGTTATCTACAGTGACTGGTGGTTATCTACAGTGATTGGTGGTTATCTACAGTGACTGGTGGTTATCTACAGTGACTGGTGGTTATCTACAGTGACTGGTGGTTATCTACAGTGACTGGTGGTTATCTACAGTGACTGGTGGTTATCTACAGTGACTGGTGGTTATCTACAGTGATTGGTGGTTATCTACATGGATTGGTGGTTATCTACAGTGACTGGTGGTAATCTACATGGACTGGTGGTTATCTACAGTGACTGGTGGTTATCTACATGGACTGGTGGTTATCTACAGTGACTGGTGGTTATCTACAGTGACTGGTGGTTATCTACATGGACTGGTGGTTATCTACAGTGACTGGTGGTTATCTACATGGATTGGTGGTTATCTACATGGATTGGTGGTTATCTACAGTGACTGGTGGTAATCTACATGGACTGGTGGTTATCTACAGTGACTGGTGGTTATCTACAGTGACTGGTGGTTATCTACAGTGACTGGTGGTTATCTACAGTGACAGGTGGTTATCTACAGTGACTGGTGGTAATCTACAGTGACTGGTGGTTATCTACATGGACTGGTGGTTATCTACAGTGACTGGTGGTTATCTACAGTGACTGGTGGTTATCTACATGGACTGGTGGTTATCTACAGTGACTGGTGGTTATCTACATGGATTGGTGGTTATCTACATGGACTGGTGGTTATCTACAGTGACTGGTGGTTATCTACAGTGACTGGTGGTTATCTACAGTGACTGGTGGTTATCTAAAGTCACTGGTGGTTATCTACATGGATTGGTGGTTATCTACATGGATTGGTGGTTATCTACAGTGACTGGTGGTTATCTACAGTGACTGGTGGTTATCTACAGTGACTGGTGGTTATCTACAGTGACTGGTGGTAATCTACAGGGACTGGTGGTTATCTACAGTGACTGGTGGTTATCGAAAGTCACTGGTGGTTATCTACATGGACTGGTGGTTATCTACAGTGACTGGTGGTTATCTAAAGTGACTGGTGGTTATCTACAGTGACTGGTGGTTATCTACAGTGACTGGTGGTTATCTACAGTGACTGGTGGTTATCTACAGTGACTGGTGGTAATCTACAGTGACTGGTGGTTATCTACAGTGACTGGTGGTAATCTACAGTGACTGGTGGTTATCTACAGTGACTGATGGTTATCTACAATGACTGGTGGTTATCTACAATGACTGGTGGTTATCTACAGTGACTGGTGGTTATCTACAGTGACTGGTGGTAGTCTACAGTGACTGGTGGTAGTCTACAGTGACTGGTGGTAGTCTACAGTGACTGGTGGTTATTACAAGGACTGGTGGTTATCTACAGTGACTGGTGGTTATCTACAGTGACTGGTGGTTATCTACAGTGACTGGTGGTTATCTACAGTGACTGGTGGTAATCTACAGTGACTGGTGGTAATCTACAGGGGCTGGTGGTTATTACAAGGACTGGTGGTTATCTACAGTGACTGGTGGTTATCTACAGTGACTGGTGGTTATCTACAGTGACTGGTGGTTATCTACAGTGACTGGTGGTTATCTACAGTGACTGGTGGTAATCTACAGGGACTGGTGGTTATTACAAGGACTGGTGGTTATCTACAGTGACTGGTGGTAGTCTACAGTGACTGGTGGTTATCTACAGTGACTGGTGGTAGTCTACATGGACTGGTGGTTATCTACAGTGACTGGTGGTAATCTACAGTGACTGGTGGTTATCTACAGTCACTGGTGGTTATCCACATGGACTGGTGGTTATCTACAGTCACTGGTGGTTATCTACAGTCACTGGTGGTAATCTACAGTCACTGGTGGTTATCTAGTAACTGGTGATTATCTACAGTGACTGGTGGTTATCTACAGTGACTGGTGGTTTTCTACAGTGACTGGTGGTAGTCTACAGTGACTGGTGGTTATCTACAGTAACTGGTGGTTATCTACAGTGACTGGTGGTTATCTAGTAACTGGTGATTATCTACAGTGACTGGTGGTTATCTACAGTGACTGGTGGTTTTCTACAGTGACTGGTGGTAGTCTACAGTGACTGGTGGTTATCTACAGTAACTGGTGGTTATCTACATGGATTGGTGGTTATCTACAGTGACTGGTGGTTATCTACAATGACTGGTGGTTATCTACAATGACTCGTGGTTATCTAAAGTCACTGGTGGTTATCTACAGGGACAGGTAGTTATCTACAGGAACTGGTGATTATCTAGAGGGACTGTTGGTTATAACAGGGACTAATGGTTATCTAAAGTGACTGTTGGTTATCCCTCAAATTGACTGAAAATATTTATGTACCTTCGGGTTGGGTATTTTGATTATTTACCTTTTTCATTTCTGTATGGTTCAGTGCCGTGCCAATCATAACAGACTTCCTGCAGGATCGTGATGCAAACATCTGCCTGATACGAGAAGGTCTGCACATGACACCCTAGCGCAAAGAGAGAATGTAGTTACATCATATACTACAGTGTCCAAGTCGAGTTAATGAAGGTACGGAACATATATGTCAGACAATGTCTAGTTAATGTAGAGACAGAACATCTATGTCAGACAATATCTAGTTAATGTAGAGACAGAACATCTATGTCAGACAATGTCTAGTTAATGTAGAGACAGAACATCTATGTCAGACAATGTCTAGTTAATGAAGGTACAGCACATTTATGTCAGACAATGTTTAGTTAATGAAGAGACAGAACATCTATGTCAGACAATGTCTAATTAATGTAGGTACAGAACACTTATGTCAGACAATGTCTAATTAATGTAGGTACAGAACACTTATGTCAGACAATGTCTAACTAATGTAGAGACAGAACATCTATGTCAGACAATGTCTAGTTAATGTAGAGACAGAACATCTATGTCAGACAATGTCTAGTTAATGTAGGTACAGCACATCTATGTCAGACAATGTCTAGTTAATGTAGAGACAGAACATCTATGTCAGACAATGTCTAGTTAATGTAGGTACAGAACATCTATGTCAGACAATGTCTAGTTAATGAAGAGACAGAACATCTATGTCAGACAATGTCTAGTTACTGTAGAGACAGAACATCTATGTCAGACAATGTCTTGTTAATGAATGTACAGAACATCTAAGTCAGACAATGTCTAGTTAATGTAGGTACAGCACATCTATGTCAGACAATGTCTAGTTAATGTAGAGACAGAACATCTATGTCAGAAAATGTCTAGTTAATGTAGGTACAGAACATCTATGTCAGGCAATGTCTAATTAATGTAGGTACAGAACATTTATGTCAGACAATGTCTAGTTATAATGAAGGTACAGCACATCGATCTATGTCAGACAATGTCTAGTTAATGTATGGTACAGAACATCTATGTCAGACAATGTCTAGTTAATGTAGGTACAGCACATCTATGTCAGACAATGTCTAGTTAATGTAGAGACAGAACATCTATGTCAGACAATGTCTAGTTAATGTAGGTACAGAACATCTAAGTCAGACAATGTCTAGTTAATGTATGGTACAGAACATCTATGTCAGACAATGTCTAGTTAATGTAGGTACAGCACATCTATGTCAGACAATGTCTAGTTAATGTAGGTACAGAACATCTAAGTCAGACAATGTCTAGTTAATGTAGAGACAGCACATCTATGTCAGACACTGTCTAGTTAATGTAGGTACAGAACATCTATTTCAGACAATGTCTAGTTAATGTAGAGACAGAACATCTATGTCAGACAATGTCTAGTTAATGTAGAGACAGAACATCTATGTCAGACAATGTCTAGTTAATGTAGGTACAGAACATCTATGACAGGCAATGTCTAATTAATGTAGGTACAGAACATTTATGTCAGACAATGTCTAGTTAATGTAGGTACAGAACATCTATGTCAGACAATGTCTAGTTAATGTAGAGACAGAACATCAATTTCAGACAATGTCTAGTTAATGTAGAGACAGAACATCTATGTCAGACAATGTCTAGTTAATGTAGGTAAAGAACATTTATGTCAGACAATGTCTAGTTAATGTAGGTACAGAACATCTATGTCAGACAATGTCTAGTTAATGTAGGTACAGAACATCTATGTCAGACAATGTCTTGTTAATGTAGAGACAGAACATCTATGTCAGACAATGTCTAGTTAATGTAGGTACAGAACATCTATGTCAGACAATGTCTAGTTAATGTAGGTACAGAACATCTATGTCAGACAATGTCTAGTTAATGAAGAGACAGAACATCTATGTCAGACAATGTCTAGTTAATGTAGGTACAGAACATCTATGTCAGACAATGTCTAGTTAATGAAGAGACAGAACATCTATGTCAGACAATGTCTAGTTAATGTAGGTACAGCACATCTATGTCAGACAATGTCTAGTTAATGTAGAGACAGAACATCTATGTCAGACAATGTCTAGTTAATGTAGGTACAGAACATCTATTTCAGACAATGTCTAGTTAATGTAGGTACAGAACATCTATGTCAGACAATGTCTAGTTAATGAAGAGACAGAACATCTATGTCAGACAATGTCTAGTTAATGTAGGTACAGCACATTTATGTCAGACAATGTCTGGTTAAAGTAGGTACAGAACATCTATGTCAGACAATGTCTAGTTAATGAAGAGACAGAACATTTATGTCAGACAATGTCTAGTTAATGTAGAGACAGAACATCTATTTCAGACAATGTATAGTTAATGTAGGTACAGAACATCTATGTCAGACAATGTCTAGTTAATGAAGGTACAGAACATTTATGTCAGACAATGTCTAGTTAATGTAGGTACAGAACATCTATGTCAGACAATGTCTAGTTAATGAAGGTACAGCATATCTATGTCAGACAATGTCTAGTTAATGTAGGTACAGAACATCTATGTCAGACAATGTCTTGTTAATGTAGAGACAGAACATCTATGTCAGACAATGTCTAGTTAATGTAGAGACAGAACATCTATGTCAGACAATGTCTACTTAATGTAGGTACAGAACACTTATGTCAGACAATGTCTAATTAATGTAGGTACAGAACATCTATGTCAGACAATGTCTAGTTAATGAAGAGACAGAACATCTATGTCAGACAATGTCTAGTTAATGTAGAGACAGCACATTTATGTCAGACAATGTCTAGTTAATGAAGAGACAGAACATCTATGTCAGACAATGTCTAGTTAATGTAGGTACAGAACATCTATTTCAGACAATGTCTAGTTAATGTAGGTACAGCACATTTATGTCAATTGTGTAGTAAATGTAGAGACAGAACACATTGATGTCAGAAAAGTCGGTCTTGTTGATTTAGGGATTGCCTAACAATACCCTGTCAATGAAAGGGGAGTCAGAGAGAAAGCACGTATAATCATTAAATGTTTTATACTCACAGGGGAGTCAGAAAGCATAAAAATCATCTCCTCAACATCTGAAAGAAAAATTATTAAAAAATGACAAGTTTGATACCAAAACAGAAATAATAATGTTCACAAGAGGTTGAATGGGCCTGTAATTTGTTCACCTGCTACACTAATGTAACAGTTAATCGATATCAATAATGTTGTTGCTAAGGCTGATGACCACTTTATTTCAATATAGGAGTAGGCTAAGTGAATTTACTTTGACCATCTGTTTGGTCTCCAAACCAGTTCTTAATTTGAAAAAGTAAACTGAGTTTGATAAAACAAGTAAACTGAGTTTGGTAAAACAAGTAAACTGAGTTTGGTAAAACAAGTAAACTGAGTTTGATAAAACAAGTCAACTGAGTTTGGTAAAACAAGTAAACTGAGTTTGATAAAACAAGTAAACTGAGTTTGGTAAAACAAGTCAACTGAGTTTGGTAAAACAAGTCAACTGAGTTTGATAAAACAAGTAAACTGAGTTTGATAGAACAAGTAAACTGAGTTTGATAAAACAAGTCAACTGAGTTTGATGAAACAAGTCAACTGAGTTTGGTAAAATAAGTCAACTGAGTTTGGTAAAACAAGTAAACTGAGTTTGATAAAACAAGTCAACCGAATTTGATAAAACAAGTCAACTGAGTTTGATAAAACAAGTCAACTGAGTTTGATAAAACAAGTAAACTGAGTTTGATAAAACAAGTAAACTGAGTTTGGTAAAACAAGTCAACTGAGTTTGGTAAAACAAGTAAACTGAGTTTGGTAAAACAAGTAAACTGAGTTTGATAAAACAAGTCAACTGAGTTTGATAAAACAAGTCAACTGAGTTTGATAAAACAAGTAAACTGAGTTTGATAAAACAAGTAAACTGAATTTGATAAAACAAGTCAACTGAATTTGATAAAACAAGTCAACTGATCAGTTTGGTAAAACAAGTCAACTGAGTTTGGTAAAACAAGTCAACTGAGTTTGATAAAACAAGTAAACTGAGTTTGATAAAACAAGTAAACTGAGTTTGGTAAAACAAGTAAACTGAGTTTGATAAAACAAGTCAACTGAGTTTGGTAAAACAAGTCAACTGAGTTTGGTAAAACAAGTCAACTGAGTTTGATAAAACAAGTCAACTGAGTTTGATAAAACAAGTAAACTGAGTTTGGTAAAACAAGTCAACTGAATTTGGTAAAACAAGTAAACTGAGTTTGGTAAAACAAGTAAACTGAGTTTGGTAAAACAAGTCAACTGAGTTTGATAAAACAAGTCAACTGAGTTTGGTAAAACAAGTCAACTGAGTTTGGTAAAACAAGTCAACTGAGTTTGGTAAAACAAGTCAACTGAGTTTGGTAAAACCAGTATAGAAAGTAGTGCTAAAGAGGGAAGAAGCAAGGGTGCTGCAAAGGATTTTTCCAAAAACAGTAAGTTACCTTGACCCAAAATATCTGAAACTGAAACTTGTCAGAGATACCACAGACCTTTGTAAGTGTGTGAAGATTTATCAAAACCCCTCCAGGAATGAAGCGGCTAGCATGCTGACACTTTTTGATGATACAAAATGTACATATGAACATTACGTATGTACAAAGACGAATTGAGATAAAAACTATATATATTACACACATTTGACACTTGTGAGTGTATTAGGTCAAGGTCATTCATTTAAACTAACTTGTCAGCCCTTTATCCCACCTTGCTACAGACCAAATATCAGGTTTCTGGATCTCTCAGTTATTGAGAAGTTATTGAAAGAATAAGTTGACTGCTCTTCCAGCAGGTGAACAAACAAGAAAATGTGGGCAAAAATCAAAATGTAAACAAGTTACCTTCCTTCTTGATAGGAAACAAAGATATTTCTATGAATAAATTGTGAATTCAGCCCAAAGGACACCTGGGGAAGACAGATGGACAGAAGGATAGATAACCTAATGCCAGTAGACCTTGCAATTAGTTTACCTTCTTTTCCAAAGTTCCAATTTTTGCTGACAGGAGTTGAAACAAGTTTAACACGCTGAGTGGGAGGGGCTGAAACAGAAAATAGACACAGGCTTTACCCCTTTGTGGGAGGGAGTGGGAGGGGCTGAAACAGAAAATAGACACAGGCTTTACCCCTTTGTGGGAGGGGCTGAAACAGAAAATAGACACTGGCTTTACCCCTTTGTGGGAGGGAGTGGGAGGAGTTCTAGATGATGGACACACCTGTATCTCCTTCTGGTAGTACTGGACAGATGGACACACCTGTATCTCCTTCTGGTAGTACTGGACAGATGGACACACCTGTATCCTCTCTGGTAGTACTGGACAGATGGACACACCTGTATCCCCCTCTGGTAGTACTGGACAGATGGACACACCTGTATCCCCTCTGGTAGTACTGGACAGATGGACACACCTGTATCCCCCTCTGGTAGTACTGGACAGATGGACACGCCTGTATCCCCCTCTGGTAGTACTGGACAGATGGACACACCTGTATCCCCTCTGGTAGTACTGGACAGATGGACACACCTGTATCCCGTCTGGTAGTACTGGACAGATGGACACACCTGTATCCCCTCTGGTAGTACTGGACAGATGGACACACCTGTATCCCCTCTGGTAGTACTGGACAGATGGACACACCTGTATCCCGTCTGGTAGTACTGGACAGATGGACACACCTGTATCCCCTCTGGTAGTACTGGACAGATGGACACACCTGTATCCCCTCCAGTAGTACTGGACAGATGGACACACCTGTATCCCCCTCTGGTAGTACTGGACAGATGGACACACCTGTATCCCCTCTGGTAGTACTGGACAGATGGACACACCTGTATCCCCTCTGGTAGTACTGGACAGATGGACACACCTGTATCCTCTCTGGTAGTACTGGACAGATGGACACACCTGTATCCCCCTCTGGTAGTACTGGACAGATGGACACACCTGTATCCCCTCTGGTAGTACTGGACAGATGGACACACCTGTATCCCCCTCTGGTAGTACTGGACAGATGGACACGCCTGTATCCCCCTCTGGTAGTACTGGACAGATGGACACACCTGTATCCCCTCTGGTAGTACTGGACAGATGGACACACCTGTATCCCGTCTGGTAGTACTGGACAGATGGACACACCTGTATCCCCTCTGGTAGTACTGGACAGATGGACACACCTGTATCCCCTCTGGTAGTACTGGACAGATGGACACACCTGTATCCCCTCTGGTAGTACTGGACAGATGGACACACCTGTATCCCGTCTGGTAGTACTGGACAGATGGACACACCTGTATCCCGTCTGGTAGTACTGGACAGATGGACACACCTGTATCCCCTCCAGTAGTACTGGTGGGGGACTGACAGATGGAGTACAAACCTATAGCCTCCTCCAGTAGTACTGGTGGGGGACTGACAGATGGAGTACAAACCTATAGTCTCCTCCAGTAGTACTGTTAGGGGACTGACAGATGGAGTACAAACCTATAGTCCCTTCCAGTAGTACTGGTGGGGGACTGACAGATGGAGAACAAACCTATAGCCTCCTCCAGTAGTACTGTTAGGGGACCGACAGATAGAGTACAAACCTATAGTACTGTTAGGGGACTGACAGATGGGGTACAAACCTATTGTTCCCTGTCCAGTAGTACTGTTTTTAGTAATTGTTCAAACATTGGCTTGTAATTATAATGCCTTTCTAATTCCATATTTGATGTTGATGGTGGTTATCATAAAGAATTACTGGTACATGTTGAACGTCTGTCACTGTCCAGATAATATTACTGGTTGACTTCCAGTTTTTCGAGTTTAAATACTTTGTTTTCCTTTTTTAAAAATCCTATCCTCACTATTACACCATTTACCTCTGCCACAAAAATATACATACCATATTCATCTATGAGAAAGTCAAATCCATTCTGGTGGAATATATCAAGGTTGTCCATCAGGATGGTTTCATTGCTGGCTGTCAGTTCTAGGTTCTTGGGTCTAAAGCAAAAATAAGTTTTCTTATATTCATGAAAGTATATAAAGACAAGGCCAAAGGACTTCAACAGTCCCTATAAGACAGTGCATTACTGTTCATTATATACTGATATTACCACTGACAGGTAAACATATAGGGGAATCTTTCAACATCACAATAAAGACATTGCCCCTCAGCCAATATGACAATAAAGACATTGCCCCTCAGCCAACATGACAATAAAGACATTGCCCCTCAGCAAATATGATCATGAAGACATTGCCCCTCAGACAATATGACAATAAAGACATTGCCCCCCAGCCAACATGATCATAAAGACATTGCCCCTCAGACAATATGATCATAAAGATATTGCCCCTCAGACAATATGATCATAAAGACATTGCCCCCCAGCCAACATGATCATAAAGACATTGCCCCTCAGACAATATGACAATTAAGGCATTGCCCCCCAGCCAACATGACCATGAAGACATTGCCCCCCAGCCAACATGACCATGAAGACATTGCCCCCCCCCCCCCCCCCCAGCCAACATGATCATAAAGACATTGCCCCTCAGACAATATGACCATGAAGACATTGCCCCCCAGCCAACATGATCATAAAGACATTGCCCCCCAGCCAACATGACCATGAAGACATTGCCCCCCCCCCCCCCCAGCCAACATGATCATAAAGACATTGCCCCTCAGACAACATGATCATAAAGACATTGCCCCCAGCCAACATGATCATGAAGACATTGCCCCTCAGACAACATGATCATAAAGACATTGCCCCTCAGACAATATGACAATTAAGACATTGCCCCTCAGACAACATGATCATAAAGACATTGCCCCCAGCCAACATGATCATAAAGACATTGCCCCTCAGCCAACATGATCATAAAGACATTGCCCCTCAGCCAATACGACCATAAAGATACTGCCCCTCAGCCTGAGTCAGGGTAAACATTTTAATGCCTTCAAACTGAAGATATACATGATATACCTGAAAGTGTTATATTTTCTTATACAAATTATAGAACATTTAAACCCCTGTGGCAGGGGAGAGCCTGTCCTTTGGTTGAACAAGTGCAATCAATGATTGCGAAAGCTCACTGGCGGCAGCAATCACACTTTGCATTCATTTTTTATGTATGTATAAGCATGTCATTTTGAAATTGTATGTCACATAATATCGCTCCTAGACCTCTAATGAATGTATAAACCAAATAAGAAGGGTGTGGACTTACAAGCTTTTCAAAACTAACCCCCAAAATCTTTAAAGTGAGTTTTTGTGTCAAAAAAAGTAAGTCCACTAAATAGTAAAATGCCAAACTGCCAATTTTTTTCTGCACGATTTGCCACAGCATCACTCCTGGATCTCTAATGAATGTATAAACCAAATTAGAAGGGTGATAGGTGTATACTTTTGGACTTAACGTACCCCCAAAACTTTAAAGTGAGTTTTGGTGCAAAAAAAGTTTTGGGGTGGGACGCCGACACCGACGCCGACGCCGGTGTGACAGCATTAGCTCTCGGTTACTCGTAACCGATGAGCTAATAATTAATGCATCAGAACAAAGATTGCCAAAATCTGTGCAATATACAAGAGGTCCATGGACATTCAAGCATCATGTTATAATTAAGGACCTACTATGTGAGTCATTGACTCTTTAATATGATAATTCAGGACCGGGGGGGTACCTACTGTATGAGGTGTTGACTCTGTAATATGATAATTCAGAACCGGGGGGTAGCTACTGTATGAGGTGTTGACTCTGTAATATGATAATTCAGGACCAGGGGGGTAGCTACTGTATGAGGTGTTGACTCTGTAATATGATAATTCAGGACCAACTGTATGAGGTGTTGACTCTGTAATATGATAATTCAGGACCAGGGGGGTACCTACTGTATGAGGTGTTGACTCTGTAATATGATAATTCAGGACCGGGGGGTACCTACTGTATGAGGTGTTGACTCTGTAGTATGATAATTCAGGACATACTGTATGAGGTGTTGACTCTGTAATATGATAATTCAGGACCAGGGGGGTACCTACTGTATGAAGTGTTGACTCTGTAATATGATAATTCAGGACCAGGGGGTACCTACTGTATGAGGTGTTGACTCTGTAATATGATAATTCAGGACCAGGGGGGTACCTACTGTATGAGGTGTTGACTCTGTAATATGATAATTCAGGACCGGGGGTTACCTACTGTATGAGGTGCTGACTCTGTAATATGATAATTCAGGACCAGGGGGGTACCTACTGTATGAGGTGTTGACTCTGTAATATGATAATTCAGGACCAACTGTATGAGGTGTTGACACTATAATATGATAATTCAGGACCAGGGGGGTACCTACTGTATGAGGTGTTGACTCTGTAATATGATAATTCAGGACCAACTGTATGAGATGTTGACTCTGTAATATGATAATTCAGGACCAGGGGTACCTACTGTATGAGGTGTTGACTCTGTAATATGATAATTCAGGACCGGGGGGTACCTACTGTATGAGGCGTTGACTCTGTAATATGATAATTCAGGACCAGGGGGGTACCTACTGTATGAGGCGTTGACACTATAATATGATAATTCAGAACCAGGGGGGTACCTACTGTATGAGGTGTTGACTCTGTAATATGATAATTCAGGACCAACTGTATGAGATGTTGACTCTGTAATATGATAATTCAGGACTGGGGGGTACCTACTGTATGAGGTGTTGACACTGTAATATGATAATTCAGGACCAGGGGGGTACCTACTGTATGAGGTGTTGACTCTGTAATATGATAATTCAGGACCAACTGTATGAGATGTTGACTCTGTAATGTGATAATTCAGGACCGGGGGGGGGGGGGGGTTACCTACTGTATGAGGCGTTGACTCTGTAGTACGGTGTGCTTCTGGAGCTGTTCAAAGTTGTATTTCTCATCCGTTGCATGTTGATCAACAATAAACAAATCATCTCTATTCTTCACAATAATGAATCCAAGGTTGAACTGTGGATGAATCATAAACTGTCTTTTAATTCACCAGTAAAACATTAGTTGATAGCTGTACATTTATAAACATAAATGTATGCAGCCATGCTGTAGACTGGGGCCACCTTGATGTGATGTATTTGTACATGTATGTAGATAGGGGCCAGCCTTGATGTGATGTATTTGTATGTAGATAGGGGCCAGCCTTGATGTGATGTATTTGTATGTAGATAGGGGCCAGCCTTGTTGTGATATATTTGTATGTAGATAGGGGCCAGCCTTGATATGATGTATTTGTATGTAGATAGGGGCCAGCCTTGATATGATGTATCTGTATGTAGATAGGGGCAAGCCTTGATATGATGTATCTGTATGTAGATAGGGGCCAGCCTTGATGTGATGTATCTGTATGTAGATAGGGGCCAGCCTTGATGTGATGTATCTGTATGTAGATAGGGGCCAGCGCTAGCCTTGATGTGATATATCTGTATGTAGATAGGTGCCAGCCTTGATGTGATGTATCTGTATGTAGATAGGGGCCAGCCTTGTTGTGATATATCTGTATGTAGATAGGTGCCAGCCTTGATGTGATGTATCTGTATGTAGATAGGGGCCAGCCTTGATGCGATATATTTGGATGTAGATAGGGGCCTACCTTGTTGGTCTAGTCTAATACTTACCTGACCCAGAATATCCATCCTACTGAACATATCTTGTCTGTAAAATAAAACAAGCACATATAAAAACTGTAGAGTACAAAGAAGTTAAATATTAGGTAAAACTGACCATATTTTATCAAATAATACCAAACAGGTATGGCTACGGTTAACTCTTGATCCATTACAATTAAAAAACTTAAATTCACATGACTTCAAGTCAATTTTAAACTAATAGCCCTTCATTCAGGACACTTTTGAGAAATAGTTGCAACATGTTTGATTCCTACGGAAGCCCGTTAGTGCCACATGAAGTAAACTTTTCATGTCGTAATTACAACTTATTATGTCATAATTACGACTTAGTTATGTCGTAATTACGACTTAGTTATGTCGTAATGTCGTAAGTTATGTCGTAATTACGACATAGTTATCTCGTAACTTAGGCTTTTGGTTTCTCCTATTTGCGGCAATGCTCTCATTGACCGCGGCGCTCTCTTGGTACCTAGGACATTTTTTCTCAATGGATTTTCCTGAATTTTGCTGTTGATAGACCGATTTTAACTAAACTTTTCAGTTGAAAGGGATTCATTCATTAATTTGCGTTGCCTTTAACCAAACTATACTATGGTGAGAACATAAAGAAACACAGTGCCGTGGGAAGTAATTTGTTGTTTAATTACTTCAGAAATTGAATCTTGTAAATAACACGCGGAAGCTATAAATGTTTCCAAATATCATTAAGTAGGACTGTACTGGGCATCAAAACTTTTGTGGTAACATTTCGTGCGAAACTATGACGCGTAAAATGTATGTATTTGATAAGTTATAGCAATGCGAATGATTTAGTTTACATCAACACTCAGTTTTTTTTTTGTGTCTCTTACCCGAATTAACTGCTTGATAACTGCTAATACATAGCAAGATAACTTAATCATAGTTACAATTTAATTATACAAATAAGCAATATACGGAGGGAGTAACGGGTACACGAAGGGAGTAACGGGTACACGAAGGGAGTAACGGGTACACGGAGGGAGTAACGGGTACACGAAGGGAGTAACGGGTACACGGAGGGAGTAACGTGACCTGCCAGCCTCCCCAGTTTAGCTCTTACGCTCAACAGCTCGTGTATGATGATCCTTATTATGAAATTGCAACAAATATACCGATATCTATATATCCTAATACATATACAAATATACCGATATCTATATATCCTAATACATATACAAATATACCGATATCTATATATCCTAATACATATACAAATATACCGATATCTATATATCCTAATACATATACAAATATACCGATATCTATATATCCTAATACATATACATCCATATCACCGCAAACACATTGCAATAGAAACAGATTATAAATATCACAAAGCATTTTGCTTAACCTAACGTTTTTCGCTTTGATATTGAGTATTGCAACAAATAAGAGATACCATAAGTCGTAATAACAACATAACTATGTCATAATTACGAGGTAGCTAATTCATAATTACGACATACTAAGTCATAATTACGAAATAGCTAAGCCATAATTACGAAATAGCTAAGTCGTAATTACAACATAATTAAGTCGTAATTACAACATAACTAAGTCGTAATTACAACATAACTAAGTCGTAATTATAACATAACTAAGTCGTTATTACAACATAACTAAGTCGTAATTACAACATAACTAAGTCGTAATTACAACATAGCTAAGTCGTAATTACAACATAGCTAAGTCGTAATTACAACATAACTAAGTCGTAATTACAACATAACTAAGTCGTAATTACAACATAACTAAGTCGTAATTATGAGATAACTATGTCATAATTACAAATAACACAAGTCATAATTATGACAAAAAGTTTAGTTCATGTGGCACTCACCGGCTTCCATAGATTCCCGTGATCTTGAAAGCAGTTCAAGGTCATTCAAGTAAACAAACTTATAGTAACTGTTGTCTTTTTGTCAAGTATCCCACTTGCCAAATATTGTCATCCTCTGTCTCTTGGTTATTGTTCAAATCTTTTAACATTTCACCTATGTGAGTAGGTCAAGGTCATTTATTTCAGCTTCCTACTGACTTAATATCATGACTCCTTTGAGTAAGAGAGTAAATGATTTTCTGTATCCTTTCTATACACCAGGTTTACAGAAAAAGGTTGATCAAGTTTTATGGTGGACATTGTTTGGAAATATTCTATTTCGTCCGGCGATATGAAGTCAGACATGTCCTTGTTGATATGCCAAACTTTCAGTATTCTGTGTTGGTTGCTAACTCTATTTTGAATCTTACGTGATTTCCCGCTGCAATTCTTCCTCTGCAGATTGGTTGTCTGTTGGTGTAATGCTCGCACGGAATGTTCGATAAAATTCCTGTTCCTTGAGTTTTTCTGTGAAAAAAGAAATTTTCTTTATGTTCTAGAACACATCTTGTTTCCCCCCTCCATTTCTCCTCCATATTCTATAACACATCTTGTCCCCCCCCCCCCCCCCCCCCCCCCTCCATTTCCTCCATATTATATAACACATCTTGTCCCCCCCCCCCCCCCCCCCCCCCCCCCCCCCCCCCCCACCTCCTTTCCCCCCCCCCCCCCCCCTCCTCCATATCATATAACACATCTTGTTCACCCCCTCATCCATTTCCTCCATAACACATCTTGTCACCCCCCCCCCCCCCCCCCCCCCCCTTTCCATTTCCTCCATATTCTATAACATCTTGCTTTCTTTTTTTTCTTTTTTTTGTTGATGGTTGTCCTCAGTCTATCTTTGCTATGCTCTATTGTAAACTTTGTTTTTACTTGGTACAATATATTAATTTTCTGACCAAACTTACCACCTATGCTTTTCTGTTTCTCAGAGACTTTAGTTTGAAGGCTTAGCATGCTAAACTTCATGGTTTTCTCATGTTTGAATTCTGCTCTTGATTTGTCCTAAAACACAATTAAAAAATAATAATCACACAATCAGTGTTTCTCCAACCCTGAAAACATTTGCAAAACAAAACAAGAGGTCCATGGGCTAAACAGTCATCTGACAAACACTTACAGCAGGAACACACCCTCCAAATAAGAATGGCTCAAACCGGCATCCTAATTACCATCCTGATTACCATCCTAATTACCATCCTGATTACCATCCTGATTACCATCCTAATTACCATCCTGATTACCATCCTAATTACCATCCTAATTATCATCCTGATTACCATCCTGATTACCATCCTAATTACCATTCTGATTACCATCCTGATTACCATCCTAATTACCATCCTAATTACCATCCTGATTACCATCCTAATTACCATCCTAATTACCATCCTGATTACCATCCTAATTACCATCCTAATTACCATCCTGATTACCATCCTAATTACCATCCTAATTACCATCCTGATTACCATCCTAATTACCATCCTAATTACCATCCTAATTACCATAAATTGTCTGTTCACAGCCAGTAATGATTCAGATCAATTTGGTTTTTATCCATTTCGGTTTGAAAGAGCATCTGAAGGCTAAATTTCAGCCAAGCTACTGGTTTGGGGCCTTACGTACCCCACTGTCCCCAGAGGTTGGACCAGCCTCATCTATTATAGATTATGATTGCCCTCCCCTAATGATGTTTCTGACCAAATCTGGGTGTAGTTCAAAGGCATTATAAGGAGATGTAGCATTTTAAAGCGAAATTACAGCTAACTCCCATTTTTTCAGTCACACATATCACTGTCACTACATCATCAGTCACACAAATCACTACATCATCAGTCACACAAATCACTACATCATCATCAGTCACACAAATCACTACATTATCAGTCACACAAATCACTACATCATCAGTCACACATATCACTACATCATCAGTCACACAAATCACTACATCATCAGTCACACAAATCACTACATCATCAGTCACACATATCACTACATCATCAGTCACACAGATCACTACATCATCATCAGTCACACAAATCACTACACCATCAGTCACACAAATCACTACACCATCAGTCACACAAATCACTACATCATCAGTCACACAAATCACTACATCATCAGTCACACAAATCAATGTCACTACATCATCAGTCACACAAATCACTACATCATCAGTCACACAAATCACTACATCATCAGTCACACAAATCACTACATCATAAGTCACGCAAATCACTACATCATCAGTCACACAAATCACTACATCATCAGTCACACAAATCACTACATCATCAGTCACACAAATCACTACATCATCATCAGTCACACAAATCACTACATCATCAGTCACACAAATCACTACATCATCAGTCACACAAATCACTACATCATCAGTCACACAAATCACTACATCATCAGTCACACAAATCACTACATCATCAGTCACACAAATCACTACATCATCAGTCACACAAATCACTACATCATCAGTCACACAAATCACTACATCATCAGTCACACAAATCACTACATCATCAGTCACACAAATCACTACATCATCAGTCACACAAATCACTACATCATCAGTCACACAAATCACTACATCATCAGTCACACAAATCACTACATCATCAGTCACACAGATCACTACATCATCGGTCACACAAATCACTACATCATCAGTCACACAAATCACTACATCATCAGTCACACAAATCACTACATCATCGGTCACACAAATCACTACATCATCGGTCACACAAATCACTACATCATCGGTCACACAAATCACTACATCATCTGTCACACAAATCACTACATCATCAGTCACACAAATCACTACATCATCAGTCACACAAATCACTACATCATCAGTCACACAAATCACTACATCAGTCACACAAATCACTACATCATCATCAGTCACACAAATCACTACATCATCAGTCACACAAATCACTACATCATCAGTCACACAGATCACTACATCATCAGTCACACATATCACTCTCACTACATCAGTCACACATATCACTCTCACTACATCAGTCACACAAATCACTACATCATCAGTCACACAAATCACTACATCATAAGTCACGCAAATCACTACATCATCAGTCACACATATCACTACACCATCAGTCACACAAATCACTACATCATCAGTCACACAAATCACTACATCATCAGTCACACAAATCACTACATCATCGGTCACACAAATCACTACATCATCAGTCACACAAATCACTACACCATCAGTCACACAAATCACTACATCATCAGTCACACAAATCACTACATCATCAGTCACACAAATCACTACATCATCATCAGTCACACAAATCACTCTCACTACATCAGTCACACAAATCACTACATCATCAGTGGATTACTCATCAATTATTATGTTGATTGTGTAACAATAAACTTACAAAGTCTGTTTTGATTATCTCAGACTCGGCCGGTTGTTTTACACTGTCTTCCTGTGTTAACATCCTGTTACCTCCTCTGTCATGGATATCATACACAGCTCCCTCACTGGCCAAGACAGATGTAGATGGCATGTAACACTTAATATGTCCACCTGAGTCTCCACCCGAGTCTGACAGAGATTTACTTTTGGGAGATTGTATTGGTGAGGATGCAGGCAGTGAAGGCTTGGAGTCACAGACAGGTCTCGTTGAAGAAAACACAGATGTATTTAAATGAGTGTCTGATAAGAGTGAAGTTTTGGAGTTGGAGGAGGTAGTTCTTGTGTTATCATCAATATCCTTTGATATGAGGTGATCATCTCTTTGTGTATTGTCCATCATATTTTGATCTGATAAATTCCAATTGACAGTTTCCTTTGATGTTTGAATGTCAATCTCCTCAGTCAATGAATCTTTGGTATCAAATAAAGTTTTCTGTAAACTTTGACCTTGACAACCTAACACCATTGTATCATGTGAAATTTCTGACCTTTCTGTATCCTGTGATAATTGACCTTCTGACCTTTCTGTATCCTGTGATAATTGACCTTCTGACCTTTCTGTATCCTGTGATAATTGACCTTCTGACCCTTCTGTATTATGTGATAATTGACCTTCTGACCTCACTGTATCCTCTGAAATTTGGGAACTTGATGTTTCTTCTGATGTATTGATATGTAATTTGCATCCCAAGGATGAGTGTGGTAGAACAACCAAAGTAATATCTTCTGATGTTGACTCTACAGTGTCAAGGTCAAGGTCAGATGCTGACAATGTCTTTTTAGTAACAAAGTTGTCAAGTTTTATCTCTGCCAAAGAGAAATGAGAAATCATATTTAAGGCAGAATAAAGTTTTTATTTAAATGTCAATTCAGGTTTTTTTTACAGAAACCAACATTTTATTATAAGAAAGTGACCTTTGTCATCGATCCTTATAAATAGAAATGCAGACATGAAACTATAACTTGACATCATACTTAAAATGACCAACACAAAAGATTTCTAATAAATTACGTTTGGCTGCTTGCTCCTTGTTCGACATGCAGTTGTCAGCAGCAGAAAATGCACTGGAAAAAGTTCTCTTCAGCTTTCCCAGTGAGCTGTCAGTCTGAGGAGAGTGTAAAGTATGTAATCATAGTTGAATTTCTGACAGATATATGGATTTAAAATTGAAGTAAATATTCCCCAACAACTATTATTCAATTGGAAAAAACAACCTCTTACATACAGTTCTCTGACAGATCACAGGGGAAATGATTTAAGAACTCTGTTTAATTGTCTTTAGTTACAAAGAGTTTTCAAAATTTCCAAAATTCATCTCATACATATGGGTTTTTTTATTTGCCAAATTCAAGGTCTTTTAATTCTTCAAAAATATATGACAGAAAGCTATACTGAACTCTTAAACTTGTTAATTGCTTGAAGACAAAAAATAAATCAACACAAAAATTAATGGTACACTTACACCAACCCATATTTGAACTTGAGACTTGTTCATCAATGGATCTGTCAATAAAATCAAGTAATATGTTGGTCATTCAGCTAAATGATAAACAAATACATTAAAGACTAATACAATATATGTATACAGACGAGTGTTACTTTTGGATGATCCTAAAATTTTAATCTCAGCCAAATTTTTTTAATATCTTTTTAACACAATGTGAAGACCACTTCATTATTGTCTATAAACCAATTATAGCATACATTTATTTCTTTAGTTTTATTAATTTGCATATGATAATACAGGAATTTCTCCTTAACAAAAAGATTCATCCCTGGCCAGGATATCTGCAGTCTACTACCTAATACAGAAAGTTTTTAAATTTGAAGTTTACCAAAACATATTCCACTGCCAAAAGGAAATTAGAATAGGTCATTTGAGACTTTGTCTCAGGTGACCTAAAAATAACACTTAAATTCCTTTATTAGTTTCCATTGATGCAGGGTAATAAACCGGTTAAGATAAGCAAGGATTCATTCTAAATGAGATACCAAGTTAGTTATTTTCGGTTTAGTATAATACATCAAATAATTATTCAATTAACGCTGGTTCATTTAATATAATGCCTATAAACCAACCTTTATAAATTAGCAGATAAGTGAGTTATCTCCCTTCATTCATCTCGTATATGGGGGCATGTTTAGCAAGTTTTAATTATTTTGTTTTTTATGTGGTTTCGAGCAATAATGAATGTAAATTAAGCTCAATCAAACATGATCAAGAACATTTTTTCAAAAATAAAATATTTCAACCCCTTATAAGATAGAAGTGTACAATACAAATGCCCAACTCTGAAAAATAAGGCACATGTTTTAGATATGTAAACATAGCAAGTTAACCCTACATATTATCCCTACAAAAGTATATTATTTGTAATGCACGTAACATTTGCAATTGTAATACAGTATTGAAGGCTATCTACAAAACATGTGAGAACATGGTAACCGAAATCAACCAATTGCAAAAGGCCCATGGGCCTCAACGATCACCTGACTTTTAATATATTTTAGCATATTTGGCCCCTGTGGTCTTGAATGTAGGTCAAGGTCATCCATTTGAACAAACTTGGAAGCCCTTCATCCCAGCATGCTACAGACCCAATATCAGGTCTCTGGGCTTGTTGGTAATTGAGAATAAGTTGAAAATGTAAATTTTTTATGACGCACGACGGACAACTGACAGCAAACGAAGCAGGAATAAGGGCAATCGCAATAGGTCAACTGCTCAGGTGACCAAGAAACCTTAAAAATTACAAACTATTAATTTTGACCCAAAATCATGAGTGTTCCTGTGATATGGTTTTATACAGCCGAAAAGAAGATTTATTTTTTATGTTTTAACATTTCATGTGTCTGACAAGGTGTGGCACAAGAAAGTCATATGTTTGACAAGGTGTGGCACCAGAAAGTCATATGTTTGACAAGGTGTGGCACCAGAAAGTCATATGTTTGACAAGGTGTGGCACCAGAGAGTCATGTGTTTGACAAGGTGTGGCACCAGAGAGTCATGTGTTTGACAAGGTGTGGCACCAGAAAGTCATATGTTTGACAAGGTGTGGCACCAGAAAGTCATATGTTTGACAAGGTGTGGCACCAGAAAGTCATATGTTTGACAAGGTGTGGCACCAGAAAGTATGTGTCTGACAAGGTGTGGCACCAGAAAGTCATATGTTTGACAAGGTGTGGCACCAGAAAGTCATATGTTTGACAAGGTGTGGCACCAGAAAGTCATATGTTTGACAAGGTGTGGCACCAGAGAGTATGTGTTTGACAAGGTGTGGCACCAGAGTCATGTGTCTGACAAGGTGTGGCACCAGAGAGTATGTGTCTGACAAGGTGTGGCACCAGAAAGTATGTGTCTGACAAGGTGTGGCACCAGAGAGTATGTGTCTGACAAGGTGTGGCACCAGAGAGTCATATGTTTGACAAGGTGTGGCACCAGAGAGTATGTGTTTGACAAGGTGTGGCACCAGAGAGTATGTGTTTGACAAGGTGTGGCACCAGAGAGTCATATGTTGACAAGGGTGTGGCGGCACCAGAGAGTATAATGTGGTTGACAAGGTGTTGTGCACCAGAGAGTATGTGTTTGACAAGGTGTGGCACCAGAGAGTCATATGTTTGACAAGGTGTGGCACCAGAGAGTCATATGTTTGACAAGGTGTGGCACCAGAGAGTCATGTGTCTGACAAGGTGTGGCACCAGAAAGTCATGTGTCTGACAAGGTGTGGCACCAGAAAGTCATATGTTTGACAAGGTGTGGCACCAGAGAGTCATATGTTTGACAAGGTGTGGCACCAGCGAGTCATGTGTTTGACAAGGTGTCTAATTAACACTAAAAAATAAAGAAAAATATGCATATATAAAGATGGTGATCGTACAATTAAGTTTCATCGGACCAATCAATTATTTATACACTTTAAATTCAACAGACAAAATAAGAAGCACAAACATTTTTGAAGGTGTAAATAACTTAAAGAAATATATCTACTGAGTTCCAAATTCATAAAACAAGGGAAATCTTATTTTAAAATGGTGAATACTTACTGGTTTGTGTATTTTCTCATCTCTGCCCCTATGGAAATAATGTAGGAATTACATGCAATGATATTAGTCTGGGTATGATGTCTTACCAAACAAAACAGCATTCATATGGATATGAACACAACCTAGCTGCTTTACTTACAGGACAATACCATCCAAATAATGATGTAGGAATGGAATACATAAAATACCTTTTATAAAATACAGTGTATCATCTTGTAATACATAGAATACCTTTTATATATAATAGAGTGTATCATCTTCAGAAATTTCACAAAGTTTGACCTTCTGGATTAAGAAATTGTCTCCATGATTAGTGTTGATGGGCCACAGATGCTTGACTACAGCATAAGATCACAGGCATTTGCGTCATTTGGATTTAAAATGAGTTTGAAGGAAGAAGGTACAAAGATGACGATGAAATAAATGGAAAGTTGCTATCAGATTTGAGAGTCATTCTATACATATTTCAAATTATTGGTACATTTTGTAGAGCTTTCAAATATGAATATGACTACTTTTCCAGTTCTTTTCCCTTCTTTCCCCACTTTCTCTTAATCATTAGCTAACAACTGGAAACTACATCTGAATTCCAAGAAAGAACTAACTTTCTGAGAAATATTGACAACAAATTTCAAATGTGAAAATCCAAGATGGCTGCCAGTCAGCCATTTTGTTTTTCCTATCAGTCTTAAAATTGAATGGGCACAACTAGGGACTATGAGGAACCTACATGTTAACTTTGAGAACATATCCTTCCAGTACTTCTCAAGAAATAGTGATAACAAAGATTTCTGGACAAACAAAGGACCGTGTACATACATTTTGTATGGATATTTGAATATCCTCCCATCTGATTATGTTGGGCTAAAACCATGAAAGATCAGATGGTCTAGAAATGTTATCACTAATGTTTCTGTGCTGACAATATTTAATATACCTCCAATGTGAGTTGTCTGAACTGGATTGAGAGGAAGGACTCCACTCATTGGTTGGTACAGAGAAAGCAGGGATGTCTGAAATGAGTAAACACAACTGTTAATGTGCATGATATCAATCTCACTAGTTTTGCATTCATTGTATAATAATTTCCATTGACTTGAATTAGGGGAGTAAGCATATATGTACCTTGATAGTGGCTAAAAGGTGTTTTTCTTCCTGCAGGAAGATCTGTCTCTTGTCTGGAGTAACATTGACATCAATGGCGTCCGTCGCCATGGTAACTTGGAGAACAACAAAGGGGTACTGATGACGATTGTACTGATGGTATACCTCATTAACCACTTTGGACAACTGTAAATAGATATTAAAATGTGATGTATGTCAAAAGTTATCTATCTAATAGGAAGCTAACAGTTATCAATGAAGGATATTTCTCGTCATTTAAAAAAATAATGTCAATTCTGGGGTCCCTCCAGGATCAGATCCGGTCCTTGTCTATTTCTACTGTTTAGTAGTGATTTACCAGATATGACTATGGGATCTCCTTATGCAGTGACATCTCTGTATACAGTGACACATCTGGGTGTGTAGTGACACATCTCTGTATGTAGTGACACATCTCGGTGTGTAGTGACACATCTCTGTGTATAGTGACACATCTCTGTATACAGTGACACATCTCTGTATACAGCGACACATCTCTGTGTATAGTGACACATCTGGGTGTGTAGTGACACATCTCTGTATGTAGTGACACATCTCTGTGTGTAGTGACACATCTCCCTGTGTAGTGACACATCTGTGTGTGTGTGTGTGTAGAGACACATCTCTGTTTACAGTGACACATCTGGGTGTGTAGTGACACATCTGGGTGTGTAGTGACACATCTCTGTATGTAGTGACACATATCGGTGTGTAGTGACACATCTCTGTGTGTAGTGACACATCTCTGTATACAGTGACACATCTGGGTGTGTAGTGACACATCTCTGTATGTAGTGACACATCTGTGTGTAGTGACACATCTCTGTGTGTAGTGACGCATCTCTGTGTGTAGTGACACATCTCTGTATACAGTGACACATCTCTGTGTGTAGTGACACATCTCTGTATGTAGTGACACATCTCTGTGTGAAGTGACACATCTCTGTATGTAGTGACACATCTCTGTATACAGTGACACACCTCTGTATACAGTGACACATCTCTGTATGTAGTGACACATCTCTGTGTGAAGTGACACATCTCTGTGTGTAGTGACACATCTCTGTATGTAGTGACACATCTCTGTGTGTAGTGACACATCTCTGTATGTAGTGACACATCTGTATGTAGTGACACATCTCTGTGTGTAGTGACACATCTCTGTATGTAGTGACACATCTGTGTGTAGTGACACATCTCTGTATACAGTGACACATCTCTGTATACAGTGACACATCTCCCTGTGTAGTGACACATCTCTGTATGTAGTGACACATCTCTGTGTGTAGTGACACATCTCTGTATGTAGTGACACATCTCTGTATGTAGTGACACATCTCCCTGTGTAGTGACACATCTCTGTATGTAGTGACACATCTGTATGTAGTGACACATCTCTGTGTGTAGTGACACATCTCTGTATGTAGTGACACATCTGTGTGTAGTTACACATCTCTGTATACAGTGACACATCTCCCTGTGTAGTGACACATCTCCCTGTGTAGTGACACATCTCTGTATGTAGTGACACATCTCTGTATGTAGTGACACATCTCTGTGTGTAGTGACGCATCTCTGTGTGTAGTGACACATCTCTGTATGTAGTGACACATCTCCCTGTGTAGTGACACATCTCTGTATGTAGTGACACATCTCTGTATGTAGTGACACATCTCTGTATGTAGTGACACATCTCCCTGTGTAGTGACACATCTCTGTGTAGTGACACATCTCTGTATACAGTGACACATCTAGGTGTGTAGACACATCTCTGTGCAAAGTGACACATCTCTGTGTGTAGACACATCTCTGTGTAAAGTGACACATCTCTGTGTGTAGTGACACATCTCCCCGTGTAGTGACACATCTCTGTGTGTAGTGACACATCTCTGTATGTAGTGACACATCTCTGTGTGTAGTGACACATCTCTGTATGTAGTGACACATCTGTGTGTGTGTGTGTGTAGAGACACATCTCTGTTTAAAGTGACACATCCCTGTATGTAGCGACACATTTCTGTATGTAGTGACACATCTCTGTATACAGTGACACATCTCTGTATGTAGTGACACATCTCTTTGTGTAGCGACACATTTCTGTATACAGTGACACATCTAGGTGTGTAGACACATCTCTGTGTAAAGTGACACATTTCTGTGTGTAATGACACATCTCTGTATACAATGACACATCTCTATATACAATGACACACCTCTGTGTGAAGTGACACATCTCTGTGTGTAATGACACATCTCTGTATACAGTGACAAATCTCTGTTTGTAGTGACACATCTCTGTATACAGTGACACATCTCTGTATGTAGTGACACATCGCCCTGTGTAGTGACACATCTCTGTGTGTAGTGACACATCTCTGTATGTAGTGACACATCTCTGTATGCAGTGACACATCTCTGTGTGTAGTGACACATCTCTGTGTGTAGTGACACATCTCTGTATGTAGTGACACATATCTGTATGAAGTGACACATCTCGGTGTGAAGTGTTACATTTCTGTAAACAGTGACACATATCTGTATACAGTGACACATCTCTGTGTGTAGTGACACATCTCTGTATACAGTGACACATCTCTGTATGCAGCGACACATCTCTGTATGCAGCGACACATCTCCCTGTGTAGTGACACATCTCTGTGTGTAGTGACACATCTCTGTGTGTAGTGACACATCTCTGTGTGAAGTGACACATCTCTGTATACAGTGACACATCTCTGTGTGTAGTGACACATCTCTGTGTGTAGTGACACATCTCTGTGTGAAGTGACACATCTCTGTATACAGTGACACATCTCTATGTGTAGTGACACATCTCTGTGTGTAGTGACACATCTCTGTGTGTAGTGACACATCTCTGTATACAGTGACACATCTCTGTGTGTAGTGACACATCTCTGTGTGTAGTGACACATCTCTGTGTGAAGTGACACATCTCTGTATACAGTGACACATCTCTGTGTGTAGTGACACATCTCTGTGTGTAGTGACACATCTCTGTGTGTAGTACACATCTCTGTGTGTAGTGACACATCTCTGTGTGAAGTGACACATCTCTGTATACAGTGACACATCTCTGTGTGTAGTGACACATCTCTGTATACAGTGACACATCTCTGTATGCAGCGACACATCTCCCTGTGTAGTGACACATCTCTGTATACAGTGACACATCTCTGTGTGTAGTGACACATCTCTGTATGTAGTGACACATCTCTGTATGTAGTGACACATCTCTGTATACAGTGACACACCTCTGTATACAGCGACACATCTCTGTGTGTAGTGACACATCTCTGTGTGTAGTGACACATCTCTGTGTGTAGTGACACATCTCTGAATACAGAGAATCAGTTCGATTGCCACACTCATTTGAGATCTGATTGGTATAAGTCTGTATACTAAATTTAATGAACATCTGTTCATATTTACGCCAGTTATCGTGTAAGGGTTGGGGGATGGTTAATCAGTTTCAGACCAAATTTGGACCAATTTCGGTGTTTCCTACAGAAAAGAAACAATTTTGCTAAAATCTGTATTACATTCCACCCCTCAATGCCCCTGGTGTCGCAGACCCACTATACACCAAAAATGGGTCTCACAATATTCACTGTCAATAGGAAGGTCCCGACCAAGTTGGGACAAAATACCTTCATCTCTAGAAGAATTTCAGGCTATATCCCAATTTCATGGTAGCAGGGCCCATGTGGTCAGATCCACCATATATACAAAATTACATTTCCTTCACCAAAGTATGCTAATGACCAAATTCCAACAAAATCTGGTCATTCCTTCCGAAGAAGTATTTGAATGAAATTGAAAATTATGTCTACTTTCCCATCAGGAAAACCTTCATATACAAGAGGCCCAGAGGGCCTTGATCGCTCACCTGGTTGGATTTGACCAAACGTCAAAATAAGTAAAGTAATGACCCCACTGGCCCCAGAGGAGCCACATCATCTGTATATACAACAGGACATGTAGTGCTTTATAAAAAAAAAAGGGGACAGACAGAGGACAGATGCCACACCACAACATAAGCTCACTTGACCTTCAGTCCAGGTAAGAAGTTTTTGAGAAATAGTAATTAACAAACTTCAACACTCAAAATCAAAGACGGCTGCCTGGCAGCCATTTTGTTTTTCCCAATCAGACTCAAATATATATGGGCAAAGCTAGAGATGAAGGGGAACCTACATATTAAGTTTAGAAATATCCTTCAATTCCCCTATATATCAAGTTTAGAAAAATCCATCAATTCCGCTACATACCAAGTTTTGAAAAAAATCCTTCCTGTACTTCTCAAGAAAAAGCGATAACAAGGATTGTTAATGACTAGACGAAAAAATAATGAACTACCCAAACAAACCACAGATGTAGGGTGATAGCCCACCATCTGCCCGGGGTTCTGAGTTACTCTTAATACAAAATTTAGTCCCATTCACCTTCAGATACTTCAGAATCAATTTGGACAAAAGAATATTATCCCTAGTCACTAAAACTTTAAAGAATTTTAAAGAAGCGGCAGCCAGGCTCACCAGGCTAATTATCTATACAAAATTTTTAACCCTTCCCCCAAGAGTGCTTTGATTAAATTTGGTCAAAATCTGGTTAATAGTTCACGACAAGTAGCATTATTGTTTGGAAAGTATTGACGGACTAGCAACTGGAAGACAGATGACAAGCAGATGAGAGATACTGTGCCATTGTCAAATGTTTTACCTCCAAAATTGGCATTTTACACTCTACTTTTATTTATATAAGAATGACAGTAAAGATACCTTAGGTGAGTCACATGGTCGCTTGTTGATGAAGAAATACTGTCGGTCAGCACTGCTTCGGCCTTGACCATGAACACACGGGGAAATGTAGCCTTCAAGTCTGAAAAAAGAAGTGTTATTTGGGTAATCATAAGCTATCACTAAATACCATCATACAAATACTGAGTAATCACTAAACTAAGATCGGTATGAAATACTATCTGTAAAACTAAACTCAGACAGGTATGAAATGCTGTCTGTTACAATAAACTAGGACAGGTATAAAATATAGACCATTAAACTAAGACAAGTATGAAATACTGTCAGTAAAACTAAACTAAGACCTGTATGAAATACTGTATAACACTAAACTAAGACCAGTATGAAATATTGTCTAACACTAAACTAAGACAAGTATGAAATACTGTCTAACACTAAACTAAGACAAGTATGAAATATTGTCTAACACTAAACTAAGACAGGTATGAAATACTGTCTAACACTAAACTAAGACAAGTATGAAATATTGTCTAACACTAAACTAAGACAAGTATGAAATAGTGTCTGTTACAATAAACTAAGACAGGTATAAAATACTGTCTAACACTGAACTAAGACAAGTATGAAATACTGTCTAACACTAAACTAAGACTGGTATGAAATACTGTATAACACTAAACTAAGACCGGTATGAAATACTGACTGTAACACTAAACTAAGACCGGTATGAAATACTGTCTAACACTAAACTAAGACCAGTATGAAATGCTGTCTAACACTAAACTAAGACCGGTATGAAATACTGTCTAACACTAAACTAAGACAGGTATGAAATACTGTCTAACACTAAACTAAGACAAGTATGAAATACTGTCTAACACTAAACTAAGACAAGTATGAAATACTGTCTAACACTGAACTAAGACCTGTATGAAATACTGTCTAAAACGAAACTAAGACAAGTATGAAATACTGTCTAACACTAAACTAAGACAGGTATGAAATACTGTCTGTAACACTAAACTAAGACCGGTATGAAATACTGTATAACACTAAACTAAGACAGGTATGAAATACTGACTGTAACACTAAACTAAGACAGGTATGAAATACTGACTGTAACACTAAACTAAGACCTGTATGAAATACTGTATAACACTAAACTAAGACAGGTATGAAATACTGACTGTAACACTAAACTAAGACCTGTATGAAATACTGTCTAACACTAAACTAAGACTTGAATGAAATGCTGTCGAACACTAAACTAAGACAGGTATGAAATACTGTCTGTAACACTAAACTAAGACCTGCATGAAATACTGTCTAACACTAAACTAAGACCAGTATGAAATACTGTCTGTAACACTAAACTAAGACTTGAATGAAATACTGTCTAACACTAAACTAAACCGGTATGAAATACTGTCTAACACTAAACTAAACCGGTATGAAATACTGTCTGTAACACTAAACTAAGACTTGAATGAAATACTGTCTAACATTAAACTAAGACTTGAATGAAATACTGTCTAACACTAAACTAAGACCAGTATGAAATACTGTCTGTAACACTAAACTAAGACTTGAATGAAATACTGTCTAACACTAAACTTAAGACTTGTATGAAATACTGTCTAACACTAAACTAAGACCGGTATGAAATACTGTCTGTAACACTAAACTTAGACTTGTATGAAATACTGTCTGTAACACTAAACTAAGACCTGTATGAAATACTGTCTAACACTGAACTAAGACCTGTATGAAATACTGTCTAACACTAAACTAAGACCTGTATGAAATACTGTCTAACACTGAACTAAGACCTGTATGAAATACTGTCTAACACTAAACTAAGACCAGTATGAAATACTGTCTGTAACACTAAACTAAGACTTGAATGAAATACTGTCTAACACTAAACTAAGACAAGTATGAAATACGGTCTAACACTAAACTAAGACAAGTATGAAATACTGTCTGTAACACTAAACTAAGACTTGAATGAAATACTGTCTAACACTAAACTTAGACTTGTATGAAATACTGTCTGTAACACTAAACTAAGACCTGTATGAAATACTGTCTAACACTAAACTAAGACCGGTATGAAATACTGTCTAACACTAAACTAAGACAAGTATGAAATACTGACTGTAACACTAAACTAAGACCGGTATAAAATACTGTCTAACATTAAACTAAGACTGGTATGAAATACTGTCTGTAACACTAAACTAAGACCGGTATGAAACACTGTCTAACACTAAACTAAGACCGGTATGAAATACTGACTGTAACACTAAACTAAACCGGTATGAAATACTGTCTAACACTAAACTAAGACAGGTATGAAATACTGTCTAACACTAAACTAAACCGGTATGAAATACTGTCTGTAACACTAAACTAAGACTTGAATGAAATACTGTCTAACATTAAACTAAGACTTGAATGAAATACTGTCTAACACTAAACTAAGACCAGTATGAAATACTGTCTGTAACACTAAACTAAGACTTGAATGAAATACTGTCTAACACTAAACTTAAGACTTGTATGAAATACTGTCTAACACTAAACTAAGACCGGTATGAAATACTGTCTGTAACACTAAACTTAGACTTGTATGAAATACTGTCTGTAACACTAAACTAAGACCTGTATGAAATACTGTCTAACACTGAACTAAGACCTGTATGAAATACTGTCTAACACTAAACTAAGACCTGTATGAAATACTGTCTAACACTGAACTAAGACCTGTATGAAATACTGTCTAACACTAAACTAAGACCAGTATGAAATACTGTCTGTAACACTAAACTAAGACTTGAATGAAATACTGTCTAACACTAAACTAAGACAAGTATGAAATACGGTCTAACACTAAACTAAGACAAGTATGAAATACTGTCTGTAACACTAAACTAAGACTTGAATGAAATACTGTCTAACACTAAACTTAGACTTGTATGAAATACTGTCTGTAACACTAAACTAAGACCTGTATGAAATACTGTCTAACACTAAACTAAGACCGGTATGAAATACTGTCTAACACTAAACTAAGACAAGTATGAAATACTGACTGTAACACTAAACTAAGACCGGTATAAAATACTGTCTAACATTAAACTAAGACTGGTATGAAATACTGTCTGTAACACTAAACTAAGACCGGTATGAAACACTGTCTAACACTAAACTAAGACCGGTATGAAATACTGACTGTAACACTAAACTAAACCGGTATGAAATACTGTCTAACACTAAACTAAGACAGGTATGAAATACTTTCTAACACTAAACTAAGACCGGTATAAAATACTGTCTAACATTAAACTAAGACAAGTATGAAATACTGTCTAACACTAAACTAAGACCTGTATGAAATACTGTCTAAAACGAAACTAAGACAAGTATGAAATACTGTCTAACACTAAACTAAGACAGGTATGAAATACTGTCTGTAACACTAAACTAAGACCTGTATGAAATACTCTCTGTAACATTTAAACTAAGACAAGTATGAAATACTGTCTAACACTAAACTAAGACCTGTATGAAATACTGTCTGTAACAATAAACTAAGACTTGAATGAAATACTTTCTAACACTAAACTAAGACTGGTATGAAATACTGTCTGTAAAATTTAACAAAGCCCTGTTTTATGAACAAAGAACTCAAACACAGACTGAAGTTATACGACTATTTATTATACTAATACATTGGGCTAAAGGGCTATAACAGCTGTGGTGCTTAACTCTCTCTTGTAGATGACCTGGCCAATATAATTATAATAGATACATTTACACTAAAACTGAATTTAAGCTAGCGTAGACTGTATATGTAGCTATATATATAGAAAAGCTGTTCCTGTTGGCCAGGCCATGTAACTGAGTCGAGTGAACTTATTAGTAGATATAAACGAATTCTTGGGGGACTTACGAATTACAAATGATGTAAAATGCCCCACTCGGTAATCATTAATTGCTGCAGAGCGGGGTGCCATAAACCCTAACTCCCTTAATAAGGAAGGGGGAAAAACGGTACGATTTGTCCATGCTCGGAAACAGCTGGCAAGTGTTTACTCACTTAGACTGCCTTATGAATTTCGAATAGAAAAACAGCTGCTATAACCCCAGGCATCACCTGAAATGGTCGTGTGGTGGGGAGGTGGCGGTAATAATTTTTTTGCAAAACTTCTATCTTCACCGAAAAAACTGCTGAAGAGAATGACCAATCTGGTTGTGTAACATTGTTCGTATCATGTTGTGTTATTCCTGTTCGTGCAACCGGTACATTACCACTTGGCCGATTATTTGTCGAAACCGATGCGTTTGACGACTGCGAGTCCTCCCTTTGTTTAGAATTTTCGATGAACAATATTTTGAGATTTGCTTTAGACATGGATGAAGGTGTCCAAATACCCATGTCTTGCAGTTTTTGTCGTAGAACACCCACGGTCCAATTGTTTGGATTTTCCATATCATACAACTGCTCCGTACTGAGTC
Organism: Pecten maximus; assembly: GCF_902652985.1. NCBI lineage: Eukaryota > Metazoa > Mollusca > Bivalvia > Pectinida > Pectinidae > Pecten > Pecten maximus. The sequence goes on along the minus strand of NC_047015.1, from coordinate 58,707,419 downwards.
TTTTGTTAGCGCGTCGCGATCGTCCGGCCATTGTTTATGCACTTCTGCAAACTGGTGTAATTACGTTAATTTCCATTATGCACAAATTAGCATCGTAACTCCTCTAGGCACTCGTCGAAGACACTACAAACACTTCAGTGTAACTAGTGTAACTCGTGATGTGAAATACGTTCATAAACACAAGAAAAGTGGCAATAATAATTTTTTTGCAAAACTTCTATCTTCACCGAAAAAACTGCTGAAGAGAATGACCAATCACGTGACTGGACTGACCAATCACGTACTTGCTATCAAGCTGACCAATCACTATGTATCCTCTGCTATTACTACTAACTATCTTACTACTATACATACATGATACAAGGATCGTAGATATTAGCAACAGATCGTCTTAGTTCATAAACAGCATTTATGTATAACACATAAATTTATAATGAAATAATGTATGTAAAATTTAATTAAGTCCTGCATGAAAAAACTTTTCATCAACACTGAACTAAAACTTTGTTGCAAGTGACCATTGTATGACAAGAAAGGTGAATATGACCAAATAATTTACTTATTAACGTTTATCTTCATAATTACTTTCAAAAAGATGAAATTTAAAGTGTGCATTCAGCTTGATTTTGAAAATTGGAACAGGGATCAACTTAAAAAGGCATGAAACAAGAGGCACAGAGGGCCTTCATCACTCACCTGGATATTTCAGTAATTACGGCAAAAATGCTCGAATTCAAGTTAAATTACAAATATTTTCCTTCTTTTCAAGATGCCTCTCCCAACAATGGGACTGTAAGCTATATATTATCAGGTACAGCTAGCTATTTGGCAAACGACTAGCACGGGAGTCTATAGTTCTCCATTAACCATAATACATGATGACAGTTATAACTATTATAACTAACTGGACATATAACATACCATAACTACAATAAGTTATAATTATTATAACTACCAACTGGACATATAATATACCATAACTACAATGAGTTATAACTATTATAACTAACTGGACATATAATATACCATAACTACAATGAGTTATAACTATTATAACTAACTGGACATATAATATACCATAACTACAATGAGTTATAATTATTATAACTACCAACTGGACATATAATATACCATAACTACAATGAGTTATAACTATTATAACTAACTGGACATATAACATACCATAACTACAATGAGTTATAACTATTATAACTAACTGGACATATAACATACCAACTGGACATATAACATACCATAACTACAATGAGTTATAACTATTATAACTAACTGGACATATAACATACCAACTGGACATATAACATACCATAACTACAATGAGTTATAACTATTATAACTAACGGGACATATAATATACCATAACTACAATGAGTTATAACTATTATAACTAACTGGACATATAACATACCAACTGGACATATAACATACCATAACTACAATGAGTTATAACTATTATAACTAACTGGACATATAACATACCAACTGGACATATAACATACCATAACTACAATGAGTTATAACTATTATAACTAACGGGACATATAATATACCATAACTACAATGAGTTATAACTATTATAACTAACTGGACATATAACATACCATAACTACAATGAGTTATAACTATTATAACTAACTGGACATATAATATACCATAACTACAATGAGTTATAACTAACTGGACATATAATATACCATAACTACAATGAGTTATAACTATTATAACTATCTGGACATATAATATACCATAACTACAATGAGTTATAACTATTATAACTAACTGGACATATAATATACCATAACTACAATGAGTTATAACTATTATAACTAACTGGACATATAATATACCATAACTACAATGAGTTATAACTATCTGGACATATAATATACCATAACTACAATGAGTTATAACTATTATAACTAACTGGACATATAATATACCATAACTACAATGAGTTATAACTATTATAACTAACTGGGCATATAATATACCATAACTACAATGAGTTATAATTATTATAACTAACTGGACATATAACATACCATAACTACAATGAGTTATAACTATTATAACTAACTGGACATATAATATACCATAACTACAATGAGTTATAACTATTATAACTAACTGGACATATAACATACCATAACTACAATGTAGCACTCTTTATTTCATCGTAAAATTGCTGTACATTCAAAAGCATTTGCCTAAAAATACTGATTGGCTGATAATACAGAGTCAATAAGAGAAGGGAAATTGAATGGATCAATTGCAGTCATGTTTACAGATTAGGTCACACAGTGCATAAACAGCAGTGACTGTGAGCCAGTACAGCTTGGAAGTAGAGGTAAACTACCAAGTAGGATATTATGATGCAGTTGGGAAAATCATTCATAGTAGAATTCGAGACAGTGCTTTTGGTTTGTAAGATGAAGTCATTTAAATGGAAAAGTTGATGCCGGACAGACATCAGACGACGGATGCTGCACCGCAGCATAAGCCAACTTAGCCCCTCAGGACAGACAGGCTTATAAATGTTAAAAATTTATCTATGTTTTTCTCAAACCCCAAGGCAGCAACACATACCGAGACCAAATCTTGTCATTCTTAAAGAAGAAGGATTTTAAAGAATATGCTATATTTCCCAGATTGGGCCCCACCTCGACGGTCTCATGAGAGCCACACTCATTACTGATATAACATTGAATCTCCATTGCCCAATAATGACCCAGACCAAATTTGATCAAAATCCATTCAGTCATTCAAGGCAAGTAGCAACTTAACTCTTTCCTTACTATGTGTTCTATCCGGATTCCGTACCAGGAAGTAGTTATAAGGCTCACCCCCAGAAGTTTAAACAAAATGGCAGACTTCTTGTGCATTTTTGGCGTGTTGTTTTTTCATATAGAAACAGAAATGTTAGTGTTATCTTTGTACATTTATTTATTGAATAATATTTAACTAAATTAGATCTAGATGTCGCATTGAACACTATGAAATGTCCTAACACTGATATCTAAAATGAAGATGTAGCATGTCGCCATATTGTTTACATTAACAACCTATTGAGAAAATCACAATTTACTCTAACAGGAAAAAAAACGTAAAATGAATGAAATAAGAACAAATTTATCAAAAAAAAATTGTTTGTTTCAAAAGTCTTGAACACCTTTTGTATGTCATTGCCTTGGATAATTGTATGTTCTAGGTTAAATCAACACTTAAATAACGTCACCTTAGCCTGCCAACTATAGTCGACATCAGGGAAGTTGGAGCACATTTTTATGTCGACTATAGTCGACAACGGTACTGAAACAGTTAAATGATTACTTCCCCTGTTAGATCCAGCCCCAGGAAAGTAAACTCCTTATTTATACAACATGTAATACCTTTTGCGCAATAATACTCCAGACCATATTTAATCAAAATTGATTCAGTCTCTCAGAACAAGTAGCAATTTGAGCCCCACCCACTGACCCTAAGGGAGTCACACCCTTCAATTATATAACATGTCATATGCACAAAAATGGTCCAGATTAAATTTGATCAAAATCTAATCAGGTGTTTAAAACAGAAATGTTGATGGATGCCAGATGACAAGAAGACAATAATGGCATCACCTACCCAGGTGAACTAAAATCCAAAACAGCTGCTTTGTTTTTTAAATACCTGAATGGGATATTCCCTTGGCAGGACCCCAAGCCGTACTCCGTACACACATCCTTATTGGGACCAAGCTGTTTTATTTCAAGTAGACATTTCATCTGTATAAACATAAAGTTTATCGTCACATGAAACTATAAGTGTCTCAAAAATGAAAGCTGAAAGCATGATTTTATGTAGATCAGTAATTAAAGTCACATGACACAATAATTGTCTCAGTAATTAAAGTTGATGTTTACTGTCACATGACACAATACTTGTCTCAGTAATTAAAGTTGATGTTTACTGTCACATGACACAATAGTTGTCTCAGTAATTAAAGTTGATGTTTACTGTCACATGACACAATAGTTGTCTCAGTAATTAAAGTTGATGTTTACTGTCACATGACACAATATTGTCTCAGTAATTAAAGTTGATGTTTACTGTCACATGACACAATACTTGTCTCAGTAATTAAAGTTGATGTTTACTGTCACATGACACAATAGTTGTCCCGTAATTAAAGTTGATGTTTACTGTCACATGACACAATACTTGTCTCAGTAATTAAAGATGATGTTTACTGTCACATGACACAATACTTGTCTCAGTAATTAAAGTTGATGTTTACTGTCACATGACATAATAGTTGTCTCAGTAATTAAAGATGATGTTTACTGTCACATGACACAATATTGTCTCAGTAATTAAAGTTGATGTTTACTGTCACATGACACAATACTTGTCTCAGTAATTAAAGTTGATGTTTACTGTCACATGACACAATAGTTGTCTCAGTAATTAAAGTTGATGTTTATTGTCACATGACACAATAATTGTCTCAGTAATTAAAGTTGATGTTTATTGTCACATGACACAATAATTGTCTCAGTAATTAAAGTTGATGTTTATTGTCACATGACACAATAATTGTCTCAGTAATTAAAGTTGATGTTTATTGTCACATGACACAATAATTGTCTCAGTAATTAAAGTTGATGTTTACTGTCACATGACACAATAATTGTCTCAGTAATTAAAGTTGATGTTTACTGTCACATGACACAATAATTGTCTCAGTAATTAAAGTTGATGTTTACTGTCACATGACACAATAGTTGTCTCAGTAATTAAAGTTGATGTTTACTGTCACATGACACAATAGTTGTCTCAGTAATTAAAGATGATGTTTACTGTCACATGACACAATATTGTCTCAGTAATTAAAGTTGATGTTTACTGTCACATGACACAATACTTGTCTCAGTAATTAAAGTTGATGTTTACTGTCACATGACACAATAGTTGTCCCGTAATTAAAGTTGATGTTTACTGTCACATGACACAATACTTGTCTCAGTAATTAAAGATGATGTTTACTGTCACATGACACAATACTTGTCTCAGTAGTCAAAGTTGATGTTTACTGTCACATGACACAATACTTGTCTCAGTAATTAAAGATGATGTTTACTGTCACATGACACAATATTGTCTCAGTAATTAAAGTTGATGTTTACTGTCACATGACACAATACTTGTCTCAGTAATTAAAGTTGATGTTTACTGTCACATGACACAATAGTTGTCTCAGTAATTAAAGTTGATGTTTATTGTCACATGACACAATAATTGTCTCAGTAATTAAAGTTGATGTTTATTGTCACATGACACAATAATTGTCTCAGTAATTAAAGTTGATGTTTATTGTCACATGACACAATAATTGTCTCAGTAATTAAAGTTGATGTTTATTGTCACATGACACAATAATTGTCTCAGTAATTAAAGTTGATGTTTACTGTCACATGACACAATAATTGTCTTAGTAATTAAAGTTGATGTTTACTGTCACATGACACAATAATTGTCTCAGTAATTAAAGTTGATGTTTACTGTCACATGACACAATAGTTGTCTCAGTAATTAAAGTTGATGTTTACTGTCACATGACACAATAGTTGTCTCAGTAATTAAAGATGATGTTTACTGTCACATGACACAATATTGTCTCAGTAATTAAAGTTGATGTTTACTGTCACATGACACAATACTTGTCTCAGTAATTAAAGTTGATGTTTACTGTCACATGACACAATAGTTGTCCCGTAATTAAAGTTGATGTTTACTGTCACATGACACAATACTTGTCTCAGTAATTAAAGATGATGTTTACTGTCACATGACACAATACTTGTCTCAGTAATTAAAGTTGATGTTTACTGTCACATGACACAATAGTTGTCTCAGTAATTAAAGATGATGTTTACTGTCACATGACACAATATTGTCTCAGTAATTAAAGTTGATGTTTACTGTCACATGACACAATACTTGTCTCAGTAATTAAAGTTGATGTTTACTGTCACATGACACAATAGTTGTCCCGTAATTAAAGTTGATGTTTACTGTCACATGACACAATAGTTGTCTCAGTAATTAAAGTTGATGTTTACTGTCACATGACACAATACTTGTCTCAGTAATTAAAGTTGATGTTTACTGTCACATGACACAATACTTGTCTCAGTAATTAAAGATGATGTTTACTGTCACATGACACAATACTTGTCTCAGTAATTAAAGTTGATGTTTACTGTCACATGACACAATAGTTGTCTCAGTAATTAAAGTTGATGTTTATTGTCACATGACACAATAGTTGTCTCAGTAATTAAAGATGATGTTTACTGTCACATGACACAATAGTTGTCTCAGTATTTAAAGATGATGTTTACTGTCACATGACACAATAGTTGTCTCAGTAATTAAAGTTGATGTTTACTGTCACATGACACAATAGTTGTCTCAGTAATTAAAGATGATGTTTACTGTCACATGACACAATACTTGTCTCAGTAATTAAAGTTGATGTTTACTGTCACATGACACAATAGTTGTCTCAGTAATTAAAGTTGATGTTTATTGTCACATGACACAATAGTTGTCTCAGTAATTAAAGTTGATGTTTATTGTCACATGACAATACTTGTCTCAGTAATTAAAGTTGATGTTTATTGTCACATGACACAATAGTTGTCTCAGTAATTAAAGTTGATGTTTATTGTCACATGACACAATAGTTGTCTCAGTAATTAAAGATGATGTTTACTGTCATATGACACAATAGTTGTCTCAGTAATTAAAGTTGATGTTTATTGTCACATGACACAATAGTTGTCTCAGTAATTAAAGATGATGTTTACTGTCACATGACAATACTTGTCTCAGTAATTAAAGTTGATGTTTATTGTCACATGACACAATACTTGTCTCAGTAATTAAAGTTGATGTTTACTGTCACATGACACAATACTTGTCTCAGTAATTAAAGTTGATGTTTACTGTCACATGACACAATAGTTGTCTCAGTAATTAAAGTTGATGTTTATTGTCACATGACAATACTTGTCTCAGTAATTAAAGTTGATGTTTATTGTCACATGACACAATACTTGTCTCAGTAATTAAAGTTGATGTTTACTGTCACATGACACAATACTTGTCTCAGTAATTAAAGTTGATGTTTACCGTCACATGACACAATAGTTGTCTCAGTAATTTAAGTTGATGTTTATTGTCACATGACACAATAGTTGTCTCAGTAATTAAAGTTGATGTTTATTGTCACATGACACAATACTTGTCTCAGTAATTAAAGATGATGTTTACTGTCACATGACAATACTTGTCTCAGTAATTAAAGTTGATGTTTATTGTCACATGACACAATACTTGTCTCAGTAATTAAAGTTGATGTTTACTGTCACATGACACAATACTTGTCTCAGTAATTAAAGTTGATGTTTACTGTCACATGACACAATAGTTGTCTCAGTAATTAAAGTTGATGTTTATTGTCACATGACACAATAGTTGTCTCAGTAATTAAAGTTGATGTTTACTGTCACATGACACAATATTGTCTCAGTAATTAAAGATGATGTTTACTGTCACATGACACAATAGTTGTCTCAGTAATTAAAGTTGATGTTTATTGTCACATGACACAATAGTTGTCTCAGTAATTAAAGTTGATGTTTACTGTCACATGACACAATAGTTGTCTCAGTAATTTAAGTTGATGTTTATTGTCACATGACACAATACTTGTCTCAGTAATTAAAGATGATGTTTACTGTCACATGACAATACTTGTCTCAGTAATTAAAGTTGATGTTTATTGTCACATGACACAATACTTGTCTCAGTAATTAAAGTTGATGTTTACTGTCACATGACACAATACTTGTCTCAGTAATTAAAGTTGATGTTTACCGTCACATGACACAATAGTTGTCTCAGTAATTTAAGTTGATGTTATTGTCACATGACACAATAGTTGTCTCAGTAATTAAAGTTGATGTTTATTGTCACATGACACAATACTTGTCTCAGTAATTAAAGTTGATGTTTACTGTCACATGACACAATACTTGTCTCAGTAATTAAAGTTGATGTTTACTGTCACATGACACAATACTTGTCTCAGTAATTAAAGTTGATGTTTACTGTCACATGACACAATAGTTGTCTCAGTAATTTAAGTTGATGTTTATTGTCACATGACACAATAGTTGTCTCAGTAATTAAAGTTGATGTTTATTGTCACATGACAATACTTGTCTCAGTAATTAAAGTTGATGTTTATTGTCACATGACACAATAGTTGTCTCAGTAATTAAAGTTGATGTTTATTGTCACATGACACAATACTTGTCTCAGTAATTAAAGTTGATGTTTATTGTCACATGACACAATAGTTGTCTCAGTAATTAAAGATGATGTTTATTGTCACATGACACAATAATTGTCTCAGTAATTAAAGTTGATGTTTATTGTCACATGACACAATAGTTGTCTCAGTAATTAAAGTTGATGTTTATTGTCACATGACACAATAGTTGTCTCAGTAATTAAAGTTGATGTTTATTGTCACATGACACAATAATTGTCTCAGTAATTAAAGTTGATGTTTACTGTCACATGACACAATACTTGTCTCAGTAATTAAAGTTGATGTTTACTGTCACATGACACAATAATTGTCTCAGTAATTAAAGATGATGTTTATTGTCACATGACACAATAATTGTCTCAGTAATTAAAGTTGATGTTTATTGTCACATGACACAATAATTGTCTCAGTAATTAAAGTTGATGTTTATTGTCACATGACACAATAATTGTCTCAGTAATTAAAGTTGATGTTTATTGTCACATGACACAATAATTGTCTCAGTAATTAAAGTTGATGTTTATTGTCACATGACACAATAATTGTCTCAGTAATTAAAGATGATGTTTACTGTCACATGACACAATAGTTGTCTCAGTAATTAAAGATGATGTTTACTGTCACATGACACAATAGTTGTCTCAGAAATTAAAGATGATGTTTACTGTCACATGACTTTAGTGTTTCTCTTGCATGTTTGTAGTTGGTCGTCTGGTCAACTCACCTGTTTGGGTCCAAAAACATTGGAGATGTTGTCTTTTAGACTTGTATTTCCTTTACTGGAGACGACAATAGACCTCTGACTGAAAACACATCAACTTCTCAATTAAAACACATAACAAACTTCTCAATTAAAACACATAACAAACTTCTCAATTAAAACACATAACAAACTTCTCAATTAAAACACATAACAAACCCAAAAAACCAAACAAACCCAAAAAACACAAACAAACCCAAGAAAAAAAAAAAAAATTTCCCAAAAAACTGCAAAGAAAAAATTAGCCCCTCAATGAAAAACACCACCAACAACAACACACACCAACACAACACACACCCACACACCACAACCACAAGGCACACAACCACACGAGGCACACACACACACCACACATAGGCAACCACACAACAATGAGGCAAAACACACACCACACGAGTCACACACCCACACAAAGGCACCACACCACACTGAGGCACACACAACACCAGACAACACACTAGAGACGCACACACCAAAACGAGTGCACACACAACACCAACAATGAGGCACACACACACACAAACCACACAGGACACACACACCACACTAGTGACACAACACCACAGTGGAACACACACCACCGGGTCACACACACACACCCACGAGGCAACACACACCAACGAGGACCACACACCCACACAACACCACAAACTCCACACACACCACAAACACACCACACCACACAACACAACACACAGGCACACACAAAACACCACAGAGCACACAAACACCACACGAGCACACACACACCACACGAGGCACACACACACCCCCCACACACACGACCACACACACCCCACACCACACCGAGGACACACAACACAACACACACACACCACACGAGACACACACACACCCACCACACACCACACACACCACACCCAACACACCACACGAGGCACACACACACCACACGAGGAACACACACACACCCACACGAGGCACACACACACCACCCACGAGGCACACACAACCACACGAGGACCACAACACACCCACAATGAACACACACACCACACCACACACACCACACACACTAAAGCACACACACACCCCACACCACACACACACACACACCACACTATTCACACACACACCACACTATTAACACACACACCACACTATTCACACACACACCACACTATTCACACACACACCACACTATTAACACACACACACCACACTATTCACACACACACCACACTATTCACACACACACCACACTATTCACACACACACCACACGAGTCACACACACACACCACCACCACACACACACACCACCACAAACACACACACACACAGCACACACACACAACACAGAACACACCCACCGAGGCACACACACTACACCACAACACACCACACCCCACCGAAACACACACACACACCACATCACCCCACCACCCAAACCACGAGGCACACACACCCACACAGAACACACACACCCACACAGCACACACACCACACAGAACACACACCACAGAGGCACACACAACCACCCAACACACACCACACTATCACACAGAACACACACACCACACGAGGAACCACACCACACAGACACACCAACACACCACAGGACACACACACAACCCACGAGGCACACACCCCCACACCCACACTATTCCAACACACCACACGAGGACACCACACACACCACAGAGGACACACACACACACACACCACACAGCCACACGAACACACACCACACGAGGCACACACACACCACACGAGGCACCACACACACCACACGAGGCACACACACACACCACACAGTGCCACACACACCACCCACGAGGCACACAAACACCACACGAGTAACACACACACCCACGAGAACACACCACCACCACCGAGGAACACACACACACCACACGAGGAACACACACACACACACACTACCACACACCATACACACACACACTACCACACACACCACACTATTACCACACACACCACACTATTAACACACACACCACACGAGGTACACACACCAACCCACAACACAACCACACGAACCAACACACACACCACTTAACACACACACCACACTATTCACACACACACCACACTATTCACACACACACCACACTATTAACACACACACCACACTATTCACACACACACCACACTATTAACACACACCACACTATTCACACACACACACCACACTATTCACACACACACACACACACACACACACCACACTATACACACACACACCACACTATTAACACACACACACACACCACACTATTAACACACACACCACACACACACACACCAAAACAGGAACACCACACCACCACACGAGTAACACACAACACACACACACACGACACACACCACACACAGCACACACACACACACACGAGAACACACACACACCACACTATTAACACACACACACACACCAGGTCACACCACAAACCCACACAGGCACACACAACCCCACAGACTCACACACACCACACCAGGAACACCACACACCACACGAGGACCACCCCACACCACACAGAGGCACACACACACACACACGAGGAACACACACACACACCCCCCCACATGGCAACCACCACCACACTAGGACCACCCCACACCCCCACAGTGACACACACACCACACGGGCAACACACACACCACACGAGAACACACACACCCCACGAGGACACACACCCACACTAGGACCACACCACACCCACCACTAGTACACACACACACCACACTATTCACACACACACCACACTATTCACACACACACCACACTATTCACACACACACCACACACCACACACACACACACACCCACACAGCAACACACCACCACACACACACACACACGAGCACACACACACACACACGAGCACACACACACCACACGCACCATAACACACACACATGGCACCACACACTATCACACGAGGAACACACACACTATCACGAGAACACACACACACACAGAACACACACACACACACAGGAACCACACACACACCACGAGGCACACACACACACCACACTAGCACACAACACCACACGATAACACCACACACACTAACACAGCCCACACAGGACCCACACGAAAGGACCACTGCACACCACCACACAGGCATCACACCACACCACACAGAACACACACACCACACTATTCACACACACACCACACACACACACCACCACTATTCACACACACACACCACACACCACACACACCACACTATTCACACACACACACCACACTATTCACACACACACACCACACTATTAACACACACACACCACACTATTAACACACACACACACCACACTATTCACACACACACACCACACTATCCACACACACACACACCACACACACACCACACTAGGAAACACACAACACCCACACGAGGCAACAACACACACCACACGAGGCAACACACACCACACCCGAGCACTACACACACACCCACGAGGCACACACACACCACACTATCTACACACACACACACACACCACACACACACACACACACACACACACACACACCACACTATTCACACACACACCACACTATTACACACACACCACACTATTAACACACACACACCACACTATTAACACACACACACCCACACACACCACACACACACACCACATCAGGACAGACACACCCACACGAGGCACACACACACACCACACGACGGAACCACAACACCACAAGCACACCAACCACACAGGCACACACAGACACAACACAGCACCACACACACCACACATGAACACACACCACACACGCTAGGACCACACACACCACACGAGGACACCACACACACACACACCACACACATACTCATACACCACACACACACAACACACATACAAGGACACAACACCACACAGCAACACACACCACACATCAGACCACACACCACACGATGCACACACATCACACCACACAGACACACACACCACTACGACACACCACCCACACCACACATTGACCACACACACCACACTGAGGACAACACACACACACAAGACACACACACCACACCACACGAGGCACCACACCTATCACCACACGAGGCACACACCACACACAACCACACGAGGAACCACACACACCACACAGCACACACAAACACACCGAGCAACACACACTATACGAGCACACACACACCACACATCGAGCACACACACACCACACACCCAACACCACACACACGAGGCACACACACCACCAACAACACACACACACCACACGAGGAACACACAACCCACCACAGGAACATCCACACCACCACCCCCACACACGAGACACACACACACACACAACACACAGGACCACACACCACACACACAGGCACACACACCACACAGCACACCACAACCACACAGACAACCACCACCACCACACAACCACCCACACACCACACAGGACACACACACACACGCACCACACAGCACACCAACAAACCACACACACCACAAACACACCACCCACCAGACACACCCACACACCACACAGATACACACACACCCACACAGAGACACACACCACACACACACGAGGCACACACACCACACGAGGCACACACACCAACACACACCACCCAACACCACACCCACACGAGGAACACACACACACCACACGAGGCACACACACACAACCACACGAGGCACACACACCACACGAGAACACACAAACACACCCCACGAGGCACACACCACCACACGAGGCACAACACCACCACACACACACACCACACCACACTATTAACACACACACACCCCCCACACAGGCAACCACACACAACCAACACACAGAGGCACCACCACACACACACACACACACCACACCCGAGGAACACACACCACCACCAACGAGGCACACACACACCCCACCACGGAGGAACACACACACCACACAAACCACACACACACACACAGAACACACACACCACACGAGGCACTCACACACACCACCACATGAACACTTACACCAACACGAGGAACACAACCCACCAGGCACACTACACACACCACACACTACACACACACACACACACACACACCACACTATTCACACACACACCACACTATTCACACACACCAACACAACACACACCACACAGAGCACACAACACACCCACACGATGACACACAGCAACAACACTAGTAACACAACACACACCACACTATTACCACACACCACACATATAACACACACACCGAGACCACACGATTAACATAACACACACAACCACACTATTAACCCACACCATCCGCTATTAAACACACACCACACTATTCACACACACCACACTATTAACACACACACACCACACTATTAACACACACACACCACACTATTAACACACCACACACACCACACTATTCACACACACACACACACCACACTATTCTCACACACACCACACTATTCACACACACCACCACCCTATTAACACACACACACCACACTATTCACACACCACACACCACACTATTCACACACACCACTTACCCTTTATCTGTCTGGTTAGAACAGGTTATGCGTACATTAGTACTAATGATACAGTAGGAATTCACAGCATTGATCATCTTGGCAAACTCTTTCTTAATATTCCGTTGGAACTCTTTGTGTCGCACGGGCAGGGTGGAGAAAATGTTCTGAACAATAACTGTTGTTCCAACCTGAAACACCATTCAGGTATCAGTTTGAGAAGAAAACTCAGTGTTAAGTCGGGAAATATCACAATACCTAGATAGTCCCCATATCACATTGTCTACCTTGCCAACCCCTACTATCAGATAGTCCCCATATCCAAACCTCACTTTACACATTGTCTACCTTACCAACCCCTACTAGTGGGGTGACACCTAAAGGAGTGTCACAGAAAGAATGAAGTGTAGTTAGGGAAGATAACTCTGGATGAGCACGAAAGACAGAAAAAAATAAATGCTGAGGATGATACAGAAATGTCCGTCTTGAGTTCAGAGGTTCCATGCACGAGTCCTGGTTTACATCAAAATCGTTCAATGTCAATATTTCGACCAATAAGAAGCCTCAGCGTGGTTCTATGGCAAGAAAATCCGTGAGGTTGAATTTGCATCTAAAATTTGACTAATTGAATTCCTCCATGTGGTTGCTATGGCAATGAATCCCATGTGGTTGAATTCGAACTCCCTTATTTACCATTTTGCATCCATATCCATTGTCTAAACTTTGACCAATCAGAAGCCTTGATATGGCAATGATACCCATGCAATGGAATTTGCAGTCCCCTAATACCAATATATACCATATACCAATGGTAATCAAAATCAAACAATATCTAAATTTTCACCAGTCAGAGGTAAATAAGTCTGTGGCGGTCGTCTTAAGTCTGACCGATCGGAAAATAAAAGATCAGTTGCAAACCCCATGACCTTGAAGAACATTTGTGTCAATTTTTTTTTTATGTGGGGGAGTTAATAGATTATTGGTTATCTTATAACACTGGTAACCCCCAAAACCTTTATTTCCTTTAATTTCCTTTAGCATAAATACTTTCACTTGCTCTTAATTTCCTCACTTTCACTTAATTTCCTCACTTGCACTTAATTTATTTGCGCGACATTTAAAACTCTCAATTACATTTAAATATTAATACTGGCGCGGGGGAATTGAAGGTTTGGGGGCTACCACTGTAATAATTTTCACAATTCTTCAGTTTTCTGGAATATGACACATTAATTGATTATGAGACATCAATTGGCATCTATGCAAGCATACGTTAGGGTCTCTCGTGTGTTGTTGTTCAGTGAGGTAGTCACCCACTACTATAAGGAGACCCAGCCTCAAAACGATCCTGATTGCAATATATACACGTGGTGATAAAACAAGCAAACAATCAACCCTAAGTTCATCTTAGTAACAGATGTACTCGCGGTATTCTAATCGATAAATAATTACATATACCATCAAAGATAAAAAAAAAAATGTCATGCATATCATTATGATGTCAAAATCAGGGCTTCTAGGGACCACAGAACCAAATCAAAAATAGATTGTGGGTTTTTCCCGTTTGGGCAGAAGATTTAATAGGAAGGTGAATGCATCCGGGCCTGATCGGATATTTCGGTGACTCGTGACGTAACATCCGTTAATCTCTCGAAAAAAATACGACCCTTTTTCAAAACCCTATTGTGGCCGTTCTTTGAAAGATATAGAAAAACTAAAGATACGCTTTTCTTCAAAACTATCTCTTCTTGCTATGTTTGGAGTTTCAGATTTTTGGATTGAAATGCTGATTTTTAAGGACCGGTTAAACAGAAGCTACCAGTCAAAGTGACGATTTTGGCATGTTTGACCCAAAATATTTCATAAATACGAATTTCCACAGGGATACCAGATACATCCAGACCTAGATCGAGCCAAGTTTTACAATGGTTCAAAAGACCATCAAAATTGTATGTGCCATTTTTTCCGCTCCCAAATCGCTACAATAGCCGGCAAAAATTGTGAATTAGCTCATACTATCATTACGTTCCGTAAGGAACGATAACGAGTTATCGTCCCTTACTACACTTCATTCTTTACTATCAGATAGTCCCCATATCCAAACCTCACTTACACATTGTCTAACTGACCAACCCCTACTATCAGATAGTCCCCATATCCAAACCTAACTTTACACATTGTCTAACTGACCAACCCCTACTATCAGATAGTCCCCATATCACATTGTCTACCTTACCAACCCCTACTATCAGATAGTCCCCATATCCAGTTTGACTAAGGTATTGACCACTACTATCTGTCAGGTCTGACTAAGGTACTGACCACTACTATCTGTCATGTCTGACTAAGGTACTAACCACTACTATCTGTCATGTCTGACTAAGGTATTGACCACTACTATCTGTCAGGTCTGACTAAGGTACTGACCACTACTATCTGTCATGTCTGACTAAGGTACTGACCACTACTATATGTCATGTCTGACTAGGATATTGACCACTACTATCTGTCATGTCTGACTAAGGTACTGACCACTACTATCTGTCATGTCTGACTAAGGTACTGACCACTACTATATGTCATGTCTGACTAAGGTACTGACCACTACTATATGTCATGTCTGACTAAGGTACTGACCACTACTATATGTCAGGTCTGACTAAGGTACTGACCACTACTATCTGTCATGTCTGACTAAGGTACTGACCACTACTATATGTCATGTCTGACTAAGGTACTGACCACTACTATATGTCATGTCTGACTAAGGTACTGACCACTACTATATGTCAGGTCTGACTAAGGTACTGACCACTACTATATGTCATGTCTGACTAAGGTACTGACCACTACCATCTGTCATGTCTGACTAAGGTACTGACCACTACTATCTGTCATGTCTGACTAGGATATTGACCACTACTATATGTCATGTCTGACTAAGGTACTGACCACTACTATATGTCATGTCTGACTAAGGTACTGACCACTACTATATGTCATGTCTGACTAAGGTACTGACCACTACTATATGTCATGTCTGACTAAGGTACTGACCACTACTATCTGTCATATCTGACTAGGGTTTTGACCACTACTATATGTCATGTCTAACTAAGGTACTGACCACTACTATCTGTCATGTCTGACTAGGGTTTTGACCACTACTATCTGTTATGTCTGAATAAGGTATTGACCACTACAATTTGTGATGTTTGACCACTACTACCTATTAATGTGGTAATAAACTGATCGATACCTACCTGTCTAGCCTGAGTGGTTCGCTGTGAAATTTTGCCATTGTGATCAAATTCCAATCTTGTTGCCACATCTGAACTGGAATGTCTGGTTATGATAGTCATTCCACTGACACAAAACAAGTTACTCTGTGTTAAAGTCAGTACAACTGTACATTTCTCATTTCACAGTGATTTCTTTTATGAAAAGCAGGCCTATATAATATGCCATACAAATGTCCTCTAAATTTGAGTTTTAAAATATTGTTGCTACATGGACATTTTGAGGTCACTAGAAGTCCCAAAAGGACCTTGTACCCACATTTTGAGGTCACTAGAAGTCCCAAAAGGACCTTGTACCCACATTTTGAGGTCGCTAGAAGTCACTAGAAGGATCTTGTTCTTGACAAATCACAAAAAAAATTACCCCTGTCAACTCTGGTGAATACTCATTTGTGATCGTGTTTCTTGAATTAATGTAATAATATGCACTGCTGACAGCAAATAATATATTATCAATGACCTCAATGACATTGACCTTTAACATTGTTGAGGGGGCTTGCAAAAGCTCAGTCAGTTAGAATGCCAACCATGTAACTTTAAGTGAAGATCTGAGGGTGCGAGGACCTCCCGTATGTTGTTTAGTGAGGTGGTCACCAACTACTACAATGAGACTCTGCCTCAAAATGACCCTGGCTGTTGAAGGGGTGATAAACCAAGCAAATTAAACAAATTCAACAGGATCACCTTGGCTCTACACAAAATGGCTATATAGAATTCATTCAAACAATTTTTCATCATATTATCAGATTGCTTATAGAAAATATTTTTGTACAGTTATCATAGACCTTGTGTTCACAACTAATTGTGACAAAATACACATAATCTTTAGTTAATACATTTAAATAGGTATACTACCTCAATGCACACAAGGAACTCAAAGCTTCTCCTCGAAATCCAAAAGTTTCTACATCAACCAGGTCAGAAAAGTCTTGAAGTTTTGACGTGTGATGCTTCAAGGCTATGTAAACAAGACAGAGGCCCAAGGGCCATAACGGTCATTTTTTTCAATAAAGTTTGTGATTCCACTTGAAATACAAAAAATGGTAAAACATTAGCATATGCTAGGTATAATACAAAACCCCCAACACAACCCAAAATATATACAGCGATGGTCAAAAAACATACAGGGATGGTCAAAAAACATACAGGGATGGTCAAAAGACATACAGGGATGGTACAAAGACATACAGGGATGGTACAAAGACATACAGTGATGGTACAAAGACATACAGTGATGGTACAAAGACATACAGGGATGGTACAAAGACATACAGGGATGGTACAAAGACATACAGTGATAGTACAAAGACATACAGTGATAGTACAAAGACATACAGTGATGGTACAAAGACATACAGGGATAGTACAAAGACATACAGGGATGGTACAAAGACATACAGGGATGGTACAAAGACATACAGTGATGGTACAAAGACATACAGGGATGGTACAAAGACATACAGGGATGGTACAAAGACATACAGGGATGGTACAAAGACATACAGGGATGGTACAAAGACATACAGGGATAGTACAAAGACATACAGGGATAGTACAAAGACATACAGGGATGGTACAAAGACATACAGGGATGGTACAAAGACATACAGGGATGGTACAAAGACATACAGGGATAGTACAAAGACATACAGGGATAGTACAAAGACATACAGGGATGGTACGAAGACATACAGGGATGGTACAAAGACATACAGGGATGGTACAAAGACACAAAGACATACAGGGATTATACAAAGACATACAGGGATGGTACAAAGACATACAGGGATGGTACAAAGACATACAGGGATGTACAAAGACATACAGGGATGGTACAAAGACATACAGGGATGGTACAAAGACATACAGGGATGGTACAAAGACATACAGGGATGTACAAAGACATACAGGGATTATACAAAGACATACAGGGATGGTACAAAGACACAAAGACATACAGGGATTATACAAAGACATACAGGGATGGTACAAAGACATACAGGGATGGTACAAAGACATACAGGGATGTACAAAGACATACAGGGATTATACAAAGACATACAGGGATGGTACAAAGACATACAGGGATGGTACAAAGACATACAGGGATGTACAAAGACATACAGGGATGGTACAAAGACATACAGGGATGGTACAAAGACATACAGGGATGGTACAAAGACATACAGTGATAGTACAAAGACATACAAAGATGGCACAAAGACATACAGGGATGGTACAAAGACACAAAGACATACAGGGATTATACAAAGACATACAGGGATGGTACAAAGACATACAGGGATGGTACAAAGACATACAGGGATGTACAAAGACATACAGGGATGGTACGAAGACATACAGGGATGGTACAAAGACATACAGGGATGGTACAAAGACACAAAGACATACAGGGATTATACAAAGACATACAGGGATGGTACAAAGACATACAGGGATGGTACAAAGACATACAGTGATGTACAAAGACATACAGGGATGGTACAAAGACATACAGGGATGGTACAAAGACATACAGGGATGGTACAAAGACAGGGATGGTACAAAGACATACAGGGATGGTACAAAGACATACAGGGATGGTACAAAGACAGGGATAGTACAAAGACATACAGGGATAGTACAAAGACATACAGGGATGGTACAAAGACATACAGGGATGGTACAAAGACAAGACAGGGATGGTACAAAGACATACAGGGATGGTACAAAGACATACAGGGATGGTACAAAGACATACAGGGATGGTACAAAGACATACAGGGATAGTACAAAGACATACAGTGATAGTACAAAGACATACAGGGATGGTACAAAGACATACAGGGATTGTACAAAGACATACAGGGATGGTACAAAGACATACAGGGATGGTACAAAGACATACAGGGATGGTACAAAGACAGGGATAGTACAAAGACAGGGATGGTACAAAGACATACAGGGATGGTACAAAGACATACAGGGATGGTACAAAGACATACAGGGATGGTACAAAGACATACAGGGATGGTACAAAGACATACAGGGATGGTACAAAGACATACAGTGATAGTACAAAGACAGGGATGGTACAAAGACATACAGTAATGGTACAAAGACATACAGGGATGGTACAAAGACATACAGTGATGGTACAAAGACATACAGGGATGGTACAAAGACATACAGGGATGGTACAAAGACATACAGGGATGGTACAAAGACATACAGTGATAGTACAAAGACATACAGTGATAGTACAAAGACATACAGGGATGGTACAAAGACAAGGATGGTACAAAGACATACAGGGATGGCATAAAGACATACAGGGATTGTACAAAGACATACAGGGATGGTACAAATACATACAGGGATTGTACAAAGACATACAGGGATTGTACAAAGACATACAGTGATAGTACAAAGACATACAGGGATTGTACAAAGACAAACAGGGATGGCACAAAGACATACAGGGATGGTACAAAGACATACAGGGATGGTACAAAGACATACAGGGATGGTACAAAGACATACCGGGATGGTACAAAGACAAACAGGGATGGCACAAAGACATACAGGGATGGTACAAAGACATACAGGGATGGCACAAAGACATACAGTGATAGTACAAAGACATACAGGGATGGTACAAAGACAAGGATGGTACAAAGACATACAGGGATGGCATAAAGACATACAGGGATTGTACAAAGACATACAGGGATGGTACAAATACATACAGGGATGGTACAAAGACACAAAGACATACAGGGATTATACAAAGACATACAGGGATGGTACAAAGACATACAGGGATGGTACAAAGACATACAGGGATGGTACAAAGACATACAGGGATAGTACAAAGACATACAGGGATAGTACAAAGACATACAGGGATGGTACAAAGACATACAGGGATGGTACAAAGACATACAGGGATGGTACAAAGACATACAGGGATAGTACAAAGACATACAGGGATAGTACAAAGACATACAGGGATGGTACGAAGACATACAGGGATGGTACAAAGACATACAGGGATGGTACAAAGACACAAAGACATACAGGGATTATACAAAGACATACAGGGATGGTACAAAGACATACAGGGATGGTACAAAGACATACAGGGATGTACAAAGACATACAGGGATGGTACAAAGACATACAGGGATGGTACAAAGACATACAGGGATGGTACAAAGACATACAGGGATGTACAAAGACATACAGGGATTATACAAAGACATACAGGGATGGTACAAAGACACAAAGACATACAGGGATTATACAAAGACATACAGGGATGGTACAAAGACATACAGGGATGGTACAAAGACATACAGGGATGTACAAAGACATACAGGGATTATACAAAGACATACAGGGATGGTACAAAGACATACAGGGATGGTACAAAGACATACAGGGATGTACAAAGACATACAGGGATGGTACAAAGACATACAGGGATGGTACAAAGACATACAGGGATGGTACAAAGACATACAGTGATAGTACAAAGACATACAAAGATGGCACAAAGACATACAGGGATGGTACAAAGACACAAAGACATACAGGGATTATACAAAGACATACAGGGATGGTACAAAGACATACAGGGATGGTACAAAGACATACAGGGATGTACAAAGACATACAGGGATGGTACGAAGACATACAGGGATGGTACAAAGACATACAGGGATGGTACAAAGACACAAAGACATACAGGGATTATACAAAGACATACAGGGATGGTACAAAGACATACAGGGATGGTACAAAGACATACAGTGATGTACAAAGACATACAGGGATGGTACAAAGACATACAGGGATGGTACAAAGACATACAGGGATGGTACAAAGACAGGGATGGTACAAAGACATACAGGGATGGTACAAAGACATACAGGGATGGTACAAAGACAGGGATAGTACAAAGACATACAGGGATAGTACAAAGACATACAGGGATGGTACAAAGACATACAGGGATGGTACAAAGACAAGACAGGGATGGTACAAAGACATACAGGGATGGTACAAAGACATACAGGGATGGTACAAAGACATACAGGGATGGTACAAAGACATACAGGGATAGTACAAAGACATACAGTGATAGTACAAAGACATACAGGGATGGTACAAAGACATACAGGGATTGTACAAAGACATACAGGGATGGTACAAAGACATACAGGGATGGTACAAAGACATACAGGGATGGTACAAAGACAGGGATAGTACAAAGACAGGGATGGTACAAAGACATACAGGGATGGTACAAAGACATACAGGGATGGTACAAAGACATACAGGGATGGTACAAAGACATACAGGGATGGTACAAAGACATACAGGGATGGTACAAAGACATACAGTGATAGTACAAAGACAGGGATGGTACAAAGACATACAGTAATGGTACAAAGACATACAGGGATGGTACAAAGACATACAGTGATGGTACAAAGACATACAGGGATGGTACAAAGACATACAGGGATGGTACAAAGACATACAGGGATGGTACAAAGACATACAGTGATAGTACAAAGACATACAGTGATAGTACAAAGACATACAGGGATGGTACAAAGACAAGGATGGTACAAAGACATACAGGGATGGCATAAAGACATACAGGGATTGTACAAAGACATACAGGGATGGTACAAATACATACAGGGATTGTACAAAGACATACAGGGATTGTACAAAGACATACAGTGATAGTACAAAGACATACAGGGATTGTACAAAGACAAACAGGGATGGCACAAAGACATACAGGGATGGTACAAAGACATACAGGGATGGTACAAAGACATACAGGGATGGTACAAAGACATACCGGGATGGTACAAAGACAAACAGGGATGGCACAAAGACATACAGGGATGGTACAAAGACATACAGGGATGGCACAAAGACATACAGTGATAGTACAAAGACATACAGGGATGGTACAAAGACAAGGATGGTACAAAGACATACAGGGATGGCATAAAGACATACAGGGATTGTACAAAGACATACAGGGATGGTACAAATACATACAGGGATTGTACAAAGACATACAGGGATTGTACAAAGACATACAGTGATAGTACAAAGACATACAGGGATTGTACAAAGACAAACAGGGATGGCACAAAGACATACAGGGATGGTACAAAGACATACAGGGATGGTACAAAGACATACAGGGATGGTACAAAGACATACCGGGATGGTACAAAGACAAACAGGGATGGCACAAAGACATACAGGGATGGTACAAAGACATACAGGGATGGCACAAAGACATACAGGGATGGTACAAAGACATACAGTGATAGTACAAAGACATACAAGGATGGCACAAAGACATACAGTGATAGTACAAAGACATACAGGGATGGTACAAAGACATACAGGGATGGTACAAAGACATACCGGGATGGTACAAAGACATACAGGGATGGTACAAAGACATACAGTGATAGTGATTCCCCAGGGGAATTCTCATAAAGCACCTGAAGATCTTCCCATTTCTGTAGAGTGAAAGATTCTTACATATCTAGTGCTGCAGAAGAGTATTGTTGAAATGTTCGCGAAATTTACTCCTTTTGGCCAAGCTCCTCAGTGTACAGGGGGTGAGGACATTATAATTCTTAATATCAGGAGGCCATGCAAGCTTCCTGTCGAGCTTCACCAAAATCTGTTCAAAGGGTTTGTAGATGTTCTGAGTATAGTGATTACTTACTAAGTACAGTGATAACTTACTGAGTACAGTGATAACTTACTGAGTATAGTAATAACTCACTGAGTATAGTGATAACTGAGTATAGTGATAACTTACTGAGTATAGTGATAACTCACTGAGTACAGTGATAACTTACTGAGTACAGTGATAACTCACTGAGTACAGTGATAACTTACTGAGTATAGTGATAACTTACTGAGTATAGTGATAACTCACTGAGTACAGTGATAACTTACTGAGTACAGTGATAACTGAGTACAGATATAACTTACTGAGTACAGTGATAACTTACTGAGTACAGTGATAACTCACTGAGTACAGTGATAACTTACTGAGTACAGTGATAACTGAGTACAGATATAACTTACTGAGTATAGTGATAACTTACTTAATCCTTCAAAGTTTTTTCTTTCCACTCCAGATCCATTGTCTATCACTTCTATCGTTTGGATTCCATACTGCTTTAACTTTACTTCTGAAAAAAAGAAATGTTTACCGTAAATTTGAGCATATAGTGTGCACTTTTGTATAATGCATTGGTACATTTTTGAGATTTATTTTGGATTGGATTTGTTTTTATTTCATGTTTCTTTCCAACACAGTAGCTGAATCCTCCAGTAAAAGATTATCGCAATCTGTAACTTATCAAAGCGACATGACGACATTTAATGGAAATCACTCGTCAGATAAGACACATTGGATTGACAGATTGTTTACATTACATAGTGATCATCATACTCATCTTAATCTTAATTTCATGGATAGTAATTTGATATCATTTACTACCAAAAATCCTTTTTCCCCTTGTTCTTAGAGTAGAAAACACCAACATTCATATTCCCATGTACCCAACAATAGTAACACCAGTGTACGTGTCAGTGACCTTACTTACAGTAGTAACACCAGTGTACATGTCAGTGACCTTACCTACAGTAGTAACACCAGTGTACATGTCAGTGACCTTACCTACAGTAGTAACACCAGTGTACATGTCAGTGACCTTACCTACAGTAGTAACACCAGTGTACGTGTCAGTGACCTTACCTACAGTAGTAACACCAGTGTACATGTCAGTGACCTTACCTACAGTAGTAACACCAGTGTACCGGTCAGTGACCTTACCTACAGTAGTAACACCAGTGTACGTGTCAGTGACCTTACCTACAGTAGTAACACCAGTGTACGTGTCAGTGACCTTACCTACAGTAGTAACACCAGTGTACGTGTCAGTGACCTTACCTACAGTAGTAACACCAGTGTACGTGTCAGTGACCTTACCTACAGTAGTAACACCAGTGTACGTGTCAGTGACCTTACCTACAGTAGTAACACCAGTGTACGTGTCAGTGACCTTACCTACAGTAGTAACACCAGTGTACGTGTCAGTGACCTTACCTACAGTAGTAACACCAGTGTACGTGTCAGTGACCTTACCTACAGTAGTAACACCAGTGTACGTGTCAGTGACCTTACCTACAGTAGTAACACCAGTGTACGTGTCAGTGACCTTACCTACAGTAGTAACACCAGTGTACGTGTCAGTGACCTTACCTACAGTAGTAACACCAGTGTACCTGTCAGTGACCTTACCTACAGTAGTAACACCTGTGTAAGGTGTCAGTGACCTTACCTACAGTAGTAACACCAGTGTAGGAGTCTGTGACCTTACCTACAGTAGTAACACCAGTGTACATGTCAGTGACCTTACCTACAGTAGTAACACCAGTGTACGTGTCAGTGACCTTACCTACAGTAGTAACACCAGTGTACGTGTCAGTGACCTTACCTACAGTAGTAACACCAGTGTACGTGTCAGTGACCTTACCTACAGTAGTAACACCAGTGTACGTGTCAGTGACCTTACCTACAGTAGTAACACCAGTGTACGTGTCAGTGACCGTACCTACAGTAGTAACACCAGTGTACGTGTCAGTGACCTTACCTACAGTAGTAACACCAGTGTAGGAGTCTGTGACCTTACCTACAGTAGTAACACCAGTGTACGTGTCAGTGACCTTACCTACAGTAGTAACACCAGTGTACGTGTCTGTGACCTTACCTACAGTAGTAACACCAGTGTACGTGTCCGTGACCTTACCTACAGTAGTAACACCAGTGTACGTGTCAGTGACCTTACCTACAGTAGTAACACCAGTGACCTTACCTACAGTAGTAACACCAGTGTACGTGTCAGTGACCTTACCTACAGTAGTAACACCAGTGTACCGGTCAGTGACCTTACCTACAGTAGTAACACCAGTGTACGTGTCAGTGACCTTACCTACAGTAGTAACACCAGTGTACGTGTCAGTGACCTTACCTACAGTAGTAACACCAGTGTACATGTCAGTGACCTTACCTACAGTAGTAACACCAGTGTACATGTCAGTGACCTTACCTACAGTAGTAACACCAGTGTACGTGTCAGTGACCTTACCTACAGTAGTAACACCAGTGTACGTGTCAGTGACCGTACCTACAGTAGTAACACCAGTGTACGTGTCAGTGACCTTACCTACAGTAGTAACACCAGTGTACCGGTCAGTGACCTTACCTACAGTAGTAACACCAGTGTACGTGTCAGTGACCTTACCTACAGTAGTAACACCAGTGTACCGGTCAGTGACCTTACCTACAGTAGTAACACCAGTGTACGTGTCA
Source organism: Pecten maximus (assembly GCF_902652985.1). Classification (NCBI taxonomy): domain Eukaryota; kingdom Metazoa; phylum Mollusca; class Bivalvia; order Pectinida; family Pectinidae; genus Pecten; species Pecten maximus. The sequence goes on along the minus strand of NC_047015.1, from coordinate 58,680,033 downwards.
GTGACCTTACCTACAGTAGTAACACCAGTGTACGTGTCAGTGACCTTACCTACAGTAGTAACACCAGTGTACGTGTCAGTGACCTTACCTACAGTAGTAACACCAGTGTACGTGTCAGTGACCTTACCTACAGTAGTAACACCAGTGTACGTGTCAGTGACCTTACCTACAGTAGTAACACCAGTGTACCGGTCAGTGACCTTACATACAGTAGTAACACCAGTGTACATGTCAGTGACCTTACCTACAGTAGTAACACCAGTGTACATGTCAGTGACCTTACCTACAGTAGTAACACCAGTGTACATGTCAGTGACCTTACCTACAGTAGTAACACCAGTGTAGGAGTCTGTGACCTTACCTACAGTAGTGGCCCCAGTGTACGTGACAGTGACCTTACCTACAGTAGTGGCCCCAGTGTACGTGTCTGTGACCTTACCTACAGTAGTAACACCAGTGTACGTGTCAGTGACCTTACCTACAGTAGTAACACCAGAGTAGGAGTCTGTGACCTTACCTACAGTAGTGGCCCCAGTGTACGTGACAGTGACCTTACCTACAGTAGTGGCCCCAGTGTACGTGTCTGTGACCTTACCTACAGTAGTAACACCAGTGTACGTGTCAGTGACCTTACCTACAGTAGTAACACCAGTGTACGTGTCAGTGACCTTACCTACAGTAGTAACACCAGTGTACGTGTCAGTGACCTTACCTACAGTAGTAACACCAGTGTACGTGTCAGTGACCTTACCTACGGTAGTAACACCAGTGTAGGAGTCTGTGACCTTACCTACAGTAGTAACACCAGTGTACGTGTCAGTGACCTTACCTACAGTAGTAACACCAGTGTACGTGTCAGTGACCTTACCTACAGTAGTAACACCAGTGTACGTGTCAGTGACCTTACCTACAGTAGTAACACCAGTGTACGTGTCAGTGACCTTACCTACAGTAGTAACACCAGTGTACGTGTCAGTGACCTTACCTACAGTAGTAACACCAGTGTACGTGTCAGTGACCTTACCTACAGTAGTAACACCAGTGTACGTGTCAGTGACCTTACCTACAGTAGTAACACCAGTGTACGTGTCAGTGACCTTACCTACAGTAGTAACACCAGTGTAGGAGTCTGTGACCTTACCTACAGTAGTAACACCAGTGTACGTGTCAGTGACCTTACCTACAGTAGTAACACCAGTGTACGTGTCAGTGACCTTACCTACAGTAGTAACACCAGTGTACGTGTCAGTGACCTTACCTACAGTAGTAACACCAGTGTACGTGTCAGTGACCTTACCTACAGTAGTAACACCAGTGTACGTGTCAGTGACCTTACCTACAGTAGTAACACCAGTGTACGTGTCAGTGACCTTACCTACAGTAGTAACACCAGTGTACATGTCTGTGACCTTACCTACAGTAGTAACACCAGTGTACATGTCAGTGACCTTACCTACAGTAGTAACACCAGTGTACATGTCTGTGACCTTACCTACAGTAGTAACACCAGTGTACATGTCTGTGACCTTACCTACAGTAGTAACACCAGTGTACGTGTCAGTGACCTTACCTACAGTAGTAACACCAGTGTACATGTCAGTGACCTTACCTACAGTAGTAACACCAGTGTAGGTGTCTGTGACCTTACCTACAGTAGTAACACCAGTGTACGTGTCAGTGACCTTACCTACAGTAGTAACACCAGTGTAGGTGTGTGTGACCTTACCTACAGTAGTAACACCAGTGTACATGTCTGTGACCTTACCTACAGTAGTAACACCAGTGTACGTGTCAGTGACCTTACCTACGGTAGTGGCCCCAGCATCAATGCTATTTTCTATTAGTTCCTTGACAGCTGTAGCCAATGTCAGGACTACCTGCCCAGAGCAGATTCTGTGTACAGATTTCCTGTCAATGGCTTTGATGTTGCCAGCCATGGGCATCTGTTCTTCTTCGCTGTGAATAATGAAGATACAAATTTGTACACATCAATAAGTTATGAATTTTTAATGGCCTTTCAACAATAAAAAGGTAATTAGGGCCAAAAAATAGTCAATGGAAATGGGCAAAAACGAAACATCATCAAACAAACCAAACAATTAGTCATGCCTTCTGGTCTTTTGATTGGTCAAGAATTCGAACTTTGACCCAAGCTGCAATTGTTATTGACGTCATCAATAATCGAATGACGTCACATCATCGGGTCCTGGACGTCACCGGTACACTTAATTTGCATACGCGAAATTATACTTGGCCACGTTTCAAGCTGATATTATTGTGGTAGAAACAGGTCACACAACTCATGATTGTTGGATATGGAATTAATTTCACACTCGTAAGTTATTTTTTAAAAGTTGCAAAAGACACTCGCTAAAGCTCGTGTCTTTTGTAACTTTTAAAAAATACGTTACTCAAGTGAAATAAATTCCATATCCAACAATTACTCGTTGTGTAACCTCTATATACCTCACACTAGAATTAGGGGAGAGTTCACCAGTAGTACAAAGCTCACCTCACATTGTATATATCACTATACCTCACACTAGAATTACGGGGCGAGTTCACCATCGGTACAAAGCTCACCTCACATTGTATATCACTATACCTCACACTAGAATTAGGGGAGAGTTCACCAGCGGTACAAAGCTCACCTCACATTGTATATATCATTATACCTCACACTAGAATTAGGGGAGAGTTCACCATCAGTACAAAGCTCACCTCACATTGTATATCACTATACCTCACACTAGAATTAGGGGAGAGTTCACCAGCGGTACAAAGCTCACCTCACATTGTATATATCATTATACCTCACACTAGAATCTGGGGCGAGTTCACCATCGGTACAAAGCTCACCTCACATTGTATATATCATTATACCTCACACTAGAATCTGGGGCGAGTTCACCATCGGTACAAAGCTCACCTCACATTGTATATATCATTATACCTCACACTAGAATCTGGGGCGAGTTCACCATCGGTACAAAGCTCACCTCACATTGTATATATCACTATATCTCACACTAGAATTAGGGACGAGTTCACCATCAGTACAAAGCTCACCTCACATTGTATATATCACTATACCTCACACTAGAATCTGGGGCGAGTTCACCAGCGGTACAAAGCTCACCTCACATTGTATATATCATTATACCTCACACTAGAATCTGGGGCGAGTTCACCATCAGTACATAGCTCACTCACTGGAAACTTTATTGCAATGTCGATATTTTAACAACAAAAAAGTAGACGTAGTTTGAATTGGGTTCTGCACCATAGAAAGCATTGAAATTAAACTTAGCATTATATATGAAACATTTCTGACTCCAAGAAAAGAATAATGAACCGTCACATGCTAGCAGCCCTGAAACCAAATATCAGAACCTTAGTTCACTTATAAAGGAGTTTGCTGATTCCTATCAACACTTCCACCAAAAACTTTAACATTAGATTTGCCAAAAAAAGTCAAAGTCCAAAATGTTTTTTAAACAAGAGAAGGGCCTGTATCATTTACCTAGATATTTCAGTAAGTATGGCAAAATACTCTGATTTAAGTTAAATTTCAAATATTTTCCTACTTTGGAATTGACTCTCCCAACAATGGTTCAAACTACAAATTGACTAAATCCTGTCATTCTTGAAAAAGAAAAAGTATTCTAAAGGTTTTTTTTTTCGCTATATTTCCATTATTGAGCCCCCTTTCTCTTGCCCCAAGAGTATCACATCCTTAATTTATGCAACATACAACATTGGCAAATAATTCTCCAGACAAAATTTCATCCAAATCCATTTAGTTTTCAGGACTAATAGATTTACTCTTTGGGCCAGGTGAGCTAAAAATTTGTTACCGGTAATAATGATATTATTACAAAGGGAAATAACTGTCAGTTTCCTTTGAATAATTCCCATTTTTTAAATTGTCCAAGATCTTGTCGATATATGGCTGCACACAAAGTTATATCAAATTTGGTTGATACATACTTGAGTTAACATAGTCACAAGGTACAATGATGATATTATTACAAAGGACAATAAATCTGTACGTTTCTGTCAAATAATTTTCATTTTCTAACACGTCAAAGATCTTGTCGATATATGGCTGCATACAAAGTTTAATTAAATTTACCCCCGGTAGTTGATATTAAATCCACTTATCGTGTTCACAAGGTCCAATAATAATATTATTACAAAGGGCTATAACTATGTAAATTACAGTCAAATAATTTCCATTTTCAATCTCGTTCGAGACCTACTCAATATATGGCTGCACACAAAGTTTTATCAAATTTGGTTGATATTTATTCAAGTTTTCGTGTTTACAAGGTAATTGTTGATGGACGGATGGACACCAAACGCAACAGAATCGCTTAAGCTCACATTGGACCATGTCAGCTAAAAACAAGACTTTTTTCCCAAAAATTATTCATTCCGACCCTTGGAGAGTAATAATTAACCCTAACAGCAGCCCAATATTTGTTTTAATCGAGTTTAATCTGTTGTCTCCATAGCAAGACCATTCACTGATATTTGTTTTAATCTGTTGTCTTCATATTGACAACATTCACTGGGCATCTGTAATTTATACAAATGGTTTAAAATCGGTAACGGGAAGTTTGAAATCAATTTGTCCAATTCAAAATACCACTTTTGCAGCATGATCTGCTTTCTTATTGTCAGGTATTCCGATTTGTCCAAGAACCCAGCAAAATATTATATGGCAAATAGGGGCAATATAATCAGAGATAGTATATAGGTCTCTGATATAATGTAGTAAAATTAATATTTTTCAGAGATATTATCTAGATTTCTGTTGCTAAGACAGATAGAAAATCAGAACAGGGGTAGTTGTTGACTACCACTGAACAATACACAGGAGGCCTGTCACATGCCATCTAGAGCAATTAGGGTAAAGTAAGGACAGCTCTGACTGGTCAGTCTTTTTCTCAGCTTTCTGAGAAACAGAAACCACATTGAACTATGTACCTTGGACAATCACCTGAGTTACAAGGCCGTACTTTAACTGAGCTACCAAGCAGTACTTAGTATATTACCAGCCTACCATATAGTAGCTGCGATAATGTTGCTCTGGACGCTGGTCAGACAATTTCTGACAGCTGGTCATCATCAGAGTTAGATTCCCTTTTATTGACGATTGTTTTGCAAAACAAGGAACCTCGAAAATGCTACAAATAACAGATGTTGTATAACTTTGCAATAATATTTGCTATAATTAAACATTTCTGATGCAATTTAGCAATGAACTTGTCTACCATCACCCTGGCTGTTAATAGGACATTAAACAAAAACAAACCAAACCAAAACCAAGTCTACCATCATGCATGTCTGATCCATATATGGTATCCGTGAACATATAGGGATGTATTAGCTACATGTACTTGGATAAACAAAACGTAATCTGAGATCTTTAACCTTTTTTTGTCTGTGTATATAACACCTAGATTATATTATTATATTCTATAAACATCTAGAAAAACAATTAGATAAATACCTCTCTAATAGGGGGCAATAAAACTGAAGGAGATTTAGAGCCATGAGGGCGATTAGTGCTACGGGAGTAAAGAATTAATAACTTCACGGATGAACGGCTCGGCGTGTCCGCCATCTAATGACCACTGGTCAACGGACAGATGCACTATTCAAATACATACAACAATAATTGTATAGAATAGCATAGCCGAAACGGTCCGATTCTACTCCGATCCTGTCCGATCCTGTAAATCGTCTAACCGGAAAAATACTACGTACTGTAAATGGTATGAATATGTGTTCTAATGCCGCTTCGACAGCACATCACCTCATATCACTTCATATATCACGGCTAGCGAAAATAACTTACGATTTCATGTCTGATTCATCCATATGACGCACACAAGCGTTAAGCACGTTCAGTGTATCACTATTGCAGACCAAGTCTTGGCGCGGAAGCAACCTCTGCAGTCGTTACGATTGTGCGTAATGAACAATTCAAGAGAACACGATTGAAAGTCTTAAACGTCTAATAGATGTAGTCGAATAAAATTCTAGCATCTTTATGGGTTGACAAAGACTATCATGATCTGGTATCTGACTTGGGCCTACTTCTTCTTCGAAGTGAAACTACCACTTCTCCCGGAAGCTTCGTACCGTCGGTGGGGTGATTTTCTGTATGCCGAGCCGAGCCCGAGCCTGAGCTCGGTTCCCGGAGCCATAGCTTTGGTTATTTTCGATTTTCTATTCAACGGCTTAATAGATTAAAGTATTTTTTCTACATCTATTCTTGTTGCTGTTTTGCAGCTACCCGTGTCGGCAAAATTTTCCGAAAAATATAGCAAATGTATTCTAACATCAGAAATCGACGATTTTGGTAGAGCATCCGGCTAGTGTTCGGAGGTCCCGGGTTCGAACCCCGGTCTGGCCGTTACATGTTCTCCTCTCCTGTTACAGTAGTTAGATTCCCGTCACACACATGTAGGGGTATATATGTAGTTAGATTCCTGTCACACACATGTAGGGGTATATACATGATATATGTAGTGAGATTCCCGTCACACACATGTAGGGTATATATATAGTGATATTCCCGTCACACACATGTAAGGGTATATATATAGTGAGATTCCTGTCACACGCATGTAGGGGTATATATATAGTGATATTCCCGTCACACACATGTAGGGGTATATATATAGTGAGATTCCTGTCACACGCATGTAGGGGTATATATGTAGTTAGATTCCTGTCACACTCATGTAGGGTATATATATAGTGATATTCCCGTCACACACATGTAAGGGTATATAGTGAGATTCCTGTCACACACATGTAGGGGTATATATATAGCGAGATTCCTGTCACACACATGTAGGGGTAGATATGTAGTGAGATTCCTGTCACACACAGGTAGGGGTATATATGTAGGGGTATATATATAGTGAGATTCCTGTCATACACATGTAGGGGTATATATGTAGTGATATTCCTGTCACACACATGTAGGGTATATATATAGTGAGATTCCTGTCACACACATGTATGGGTATATATATAGTGAGATTCCCGTCACACACATGTAGGGGTATATATGTAGGGGTATATATGTAGTGAGATTCCTGTCACACACATGTAGGGGTATATATAGTGAGATTCCTGTCACACACATGTAGGGGTAGATATGTAGTGAGATTCCTGTCACACACATGTAGGGGTATATATGTAGTTAGATTCCTGTCACACACATGTAGGGGTATATATATAGTGAGATTCCTGTCACACACATGTAGGGGCATATATATAGTGAGATTCCTGTCACACACATGTATGGGTATATATATAGTGAGATTCCCGTCACACACATGTAGGGGTATATATATATAGTGAGATTCCTGTCACACACATGTATGGGTATATATATAGTGAGATTCCCGTCACACACATGTAGAGGTATATATGTAGGGGTATATATATGTAGTGAGATTCCTGTCACACACATGTATGGGTATATATATAGTGAGATTCCCGTCACACACATGTAGGGGTATATATATATAGTGAGATTCCTGTCACACACATGTAGGGGTATATATGTAGGGGTATATATATGTAGTGAGATTCCTGTCACACACATGTAGGGTATATATATAGTGATATTCCCGTCACACACATGTAAGGGTATATAGTGAGATTCCTGTCACACACATGTAGGGGTATATATATAGTGAGATTCCTGTCACACACATGTAGGGGTATATATATAGTGAGATTCCTGTCACACACATGTAGGGGTAGATATATAGTGATATTCCCGTCACACACATGTAAGGGTATATAGTGAGATTCCTGTCATACACATGTAGGGGTATATATATAGTGACATTCCTGTCACAAACATGTAAGGGTATATATATAGTGATATTCCCGTCACACACATGTAAGGGTATATATATAGCGAGATTCCTGTCACACACATGTAGGGGTAGATATATAGCGAGATTCCTGTCACACACATGTAAGGGTATATAGTGACATTCCTGTCACAAACATGTAAGGGTATATATATAGTGATATTCCCGTCACACACATGTAAGGGTATATATATAGCGAGATTCCTGTCACACACATGTAGGGGTAGATATATAGTGATATTCCCGTCACACACATGTAAGGGTATATAGTGAGATTCCTGTCATACACATGTAGGGGTATATATATAGTAAGATTCCTGTCACACACATGTAGGGGTATATATGTAGTGAGATTCCCGTCACACACATGTAGAGGTATATATATGTAGTGAGATTCCTGGCACACACTTGTAGGGGTATATATATGTAGTGATATTCCCGTCACACACATGTAGGGATATATATGTAGTGATATTCCTGTCACACACATGTAGGGGTATATATATGTAGTGAGATTCCCGTCACACACATGTAGGGGTATATATATAGTGAGATTCCTGTCACACACATGTAGGGGTATATATGTAGGGGTATATATATGTAGTGAGATTCCTGTCACACACATGTAGGGGTATATATATAGTGAGATTCCTGTCACACACATGTAGGGGTATATATGTAGTGAGATTCCTGTCACACACATGTAGAGGTATATATATAGTGATATTCCTGTCACACACATGTAGTGGTGTAATCAAAGGTCCCCTAAACCCCTATTGGCCTTCCCATGTGCGTCTCCTAATGCAAATATAATTTGCTATAGGGTGTAGTAACACTATATTTTCACTTTAGAGCTGTTGTTTCAGCACTTCTGCTCCAAAATGAAAATGTAGTGTTACTAAAGCAATTTTATACCAATGTCGGTGGTCCCTACATTGGTAGGATTGCGCTCTTATTTTGCGTGGTTCATTTGTCCACTTAATACAGAGCAAATACAAAATGTAGCTGATTTCTTGCCTCAAAAGGAAAAGAAATCTTTAGGCCGACGCTTATGGAGAATTAACAGATCTGCAAAACCTTCCTGTTAAATCAAATTGCTGAGATAAATATCGATTTTCTCGAAAACACACCTGAAGCCCAATTAAAGCCGTTGACTTCGTTTTGGTGACTCCTCACCTGTGACGTCACATGTTTAACAGGTATAAAGAAACGTGAACACGTGCCTAAAATTAATGTGAATTAGACAACAATCATGTTAGTGCTGAATCAACTTAGTTATATTTGTGAATAAGTTGATGGAAAGTGCTACCGAAACCAGGACATATAGTGTTCTATTATAACGGGTCGTATATAGCATGTATAACATCTGAATAATGTATCTAGCATCTAGAAATAGAACTTGAAAATGCTAACATGTCCCTGATATATGATGCGAAATAAATGCTAAGAAATGGAATTCTTACAAACCAAAACAGCAATGGATACGTTGCAAATTCACTTGAAGATACTACTTTTTGTGATTTTCGGATAATTGTCCGAAATTGACAATAACTTGTCAATGAAAGGCTAGTAACTCCCAGACATGATTCATAAAGTAAATTTTCAACATCGTGGGGAAATGAATGAGCCAACTTAGGTTATTTTCTTATAGGCACACTTTTGCGATACGGTCTTATATAGCTTGTTGGGAAAACAAAACTCACTGAAATCGTAAACAATGATTATGTGTTTAATCAGAGACTTGTATATCAGATATATACGTCTCTGGTATTGTCTGTCACTCATACCCGAAATATAACAAAGTCTATTTCAACTCCTGGTATTAGATAAAAGTCTAATTCAACTCCTGGTATTAGATAAAAGTCTAATTCAACTCCTGGTATTAGATAAAAGTCCATTTCAACTAGCTGGTATTAGATAAAAGTCTAATTCAACTCCTGGTATTAGATAAAAGTCCATTTCAACTAGCTGGTATTAGATAAAAGTCCATTTCAACTAGCTGGTATTAGATAAAAGTCCATTTCAACTAGCTGGTATTAGATAAAAGTCCATTTCAACTCCTGGTATTAGATAAAAGTCCATTTGCTGAAGGTATTTCCTCTAAAGTGATTAGGAACTTAATTATGGATGACCGAGTACTCCTGTTTTCTATATTGTATATCTTTTAAAATATGAGGCTGTGAATTTTAAGTGTTGAACGAAAAAATGTTTATATACATAGATACATAGATTTATTCTGACAGCATACATAAAATATGTACAGGATTTACATCCTTTGATTGTCAGCTCGTAATAAAGTTATTGAATTAATCAATAATTGTTAAGTTCACAGCTTGATTTTCTCTTTGAAAGAGTACTTTTGTGGGGTTTTATGGCTGATTTTTCCAATGTTCATCAAGTTTATATTCGAATTGTTTAATTGATATGGCATTTACAACATCAAATGGGAGACTATTCCACATATCCACAATTCTCCGCGTGAATGAATATTTTCTGACGTCTAATCTTGAGAATCCTTTATGTATTTTAAAGTTATGTCCGCGAGTGATTGGCCCTACATTTACGGAAAACAATTTTGCGACTTCCCCGTCATATTTTCCGGCGATGATTTTATAGACCTCAATCATGTCTCCACGAGACCATTTATATGCTAACGTTGGTAGTGACAGTTTTTGCAGACGTTCAGGGTATGACAGATTAGACAGACCAGGAACTTGTTTTGTTGCTCGACGTTGAACATTCTCTATTGTTTCTATATGTTTCGCCAGATGGGGACACCAGACTTGGACCGCATACTCGATGTGAGGTCTTACTAAAGCCGCGTATAACATTTTAAAGCTGTAGAGGTTCATGTACTCCATTGTCCACCGTAATAATCCCATGATAGAATTGGCTTTGTTATCCTTTTCGCAGATATTGTAAGTTTATTATCTATGGTGACACCGATATCCTTTTCTGAGTCAACAAATGTTAAGTGTTGAGCACTTTCTTTTAATTTGTAGTTATAGGGATCCATATTTGTATATCTGACACGCATAAAAAATGCCTTTGGTACCAGTACCATTCATTGCATTCATAGCAATTGGTATTCATTGCTTCGTTATTAAATTAACCAATATTAAAATAATGTATAAGTCATGATTAAGTGTGAGTATATTGGATATGTTATTTTGGTAAAATGTCATATGATTGTAATATCATGTTCTTAACATTGCCTAGCTATGCCGTATACCGATGGATTAGCTATTGCTTAACATGAAAAAAAAAGAAGATTTTAGTTAAATTAGATCTTGATGTTAATTCACTTGGGCCACCTATGGTGTGATACGTATGATATTCCATTTATTACGTAACAAATGAACAGTCGGTGTTATCCATAATTCAATTAAAAAAAAATAGGATTTCATTCAATCAAATTAGAACTCGATGTTTGGTTTTATTTAACATAAATGTAGATAGAGTTATCAAAAGAGCATTATAGGAGTAAATTGAAAATAAAAAAAAATAAATAAATAAAAAGGATATCACTTCCGAAATATTATAAAGATGGCAAGATTTAATTTTGTCCATCACACATACATTCAATGAATAAAGAAATAAATCAATTGTTATACACATGCATGAATCACACATGTGTTAGATTTAAATTTGAAAAAAAATGACAATTCCTTGCCTCCTCACTTAATCGTCTATTGAAACATGAGCAAGTCTAGAACTCATTCTCAAGCGTTTAACAGACCCAGATTTGGTCTGTTTACGTTCTAGTTTCACTTTGCTTTGACAACAATGATTCAGTATCCACTAACCGAAGCGTCATCAACCGATTTAGACATGACACACCTGTATCTTACATCCAACATCAGGGTAACGTGTCTGGTGTAAATCCACGAGAACATACGTGTAGATTAAGTACGACAAACGAGAAGACAACCAGTTTGAGTTCAAAAGTGAGTACAGGAATCACACATTTTGGTTTTCATTATCTGTGTTAGATATACAATGATAAATGTATAATCTATATCAGTGATTTTCATTATCAGTGTTAGATATATAATCTTTATCAGTGGTTTTCATCAATCTTCATCAACATTTTTATTTTTAATGAAGTACCTACATTTGACCTGTTTTCTTGAAATTCCATATATATAAAACACTACGCCGGTTTGCCCGAGTTTCATGTTTTGGACATCCTGACAGATACATGTAGATGTCAGGTGAAGGACCTATACTACACCCAGCTTAATGTCTCTGGCTATTTTTTGTTCATGCGCCCGTCATAAGTTTCTTGCCATGTAATTCTCTAACAATGTTGGAGCAGTGAAGGAACATGTATTCATCTGTCAGAATATTTTTTTTTTCGTCTGCTCGAATACATGTATTTTGACACTGGTGAGTGTGTGCCTACACAAGAGTTTAAAAACAAGATAAAAGGTATTGAATGGAAAAGAAATGATTATCTGTGTTAACTAAAAACTCGGAAGATTTAACTTTTTACTCATTCGACGAATTCATGCATAATTTTAATATAAACACAAACTTTCTACACTATCATGGACTATAGTAAATGCACTCAAACATCTTCTTAGAAACCATAATGCTTATTTAGAAAGACCCTCTCTGCCAGCTATACCACAGCTTTTGAAAATAGTTTTTCAAGGATAAAAGAGGATGAAAAGATTTGGATAATTGTATTATTACTCCAACATTGTTGCCAACTGGGATCAGAAAGTAGAACCAGTCTAGAAAGTTACAAAAAAGTTATCAAAAGTTACATTGATAAATTCTAAGTTTTCAAAAGGTACAAAATAGTTATAACTTTTTTGTACCTTTTGAAAAAGGTACAGAAAAGGTACTAAAAAGTTATAAAAAAAGTGATATCTTTTTATAACTTATTTTAGAGGGCAATCATATTTTATATAAATGAGGCTGGTGTGACCCACAGGGCCCCAGTGGCAGGACCCCAAAAATGGAAATTTGGTGAATTCCCTACTCCTCCTTAATCCTTGAGTGGATTACATCCAAATTTGTTGTGAAACATCATTTGAGGAGGGCAATCATATTTTGTAAAAATGAGGCTAGTGTGACCCATGGGACCCGAGTGGAAGGGCCGAAAACAGGGAACTTAGTTAAATTTTGCTTTAAAATGCTACTCCTCCTAAACCTTTCAGTGGATTACAACCAAATTTGGTGTGAGACATTATACGGGGACAGCAATCATAATTTATATAAATGAGGTTTGTGGGACCGCTGGGGACAGAGGGGCGAGGCTCCAAAAATGGGAACTTGACTGAAATTTTGCTTTAAGATGCTGCTCCTCCTTTAAGCCACAATGGATAAAAACCAAATTTGATCTCAATGCAAATATAACTGGTTGCCTATAGACAATTTATGGTAATGATGCTGGATTGAGGGGTGTGTCCCTGCTGTAAGTGTTTGTCTCAGATGACAGTTAAGGCCCATGAGCCTCTTCTTTCAGTCACTGTTCAAATTACAGTGGTTCCAATTTAGAATCATGCATCATATTTTTGATATTTTTTTTTTATAAATATTTCTATATCTTTCTTTTATAAAGTAAATATTATTGCTTGCTCTAGTACTTTATGTAACATGCAACATGAGGCAATAATTCATTGTTTATTGGAGTGTCAAGAGGTGCAAAATTTACTTCAGGGATTTGAAACTTTGCTTGACCTATTACTTTTGCCTATAACAAGGACTCTTTTCTTTTTGGAATAATAACACCATATTGTAATCATATGGATAATAAAATTTTACTTGTTATGAAATATTATACAAATGTATCTACAAAACCAGATGTTTCAGCAACTCCTCAGATCTCACTCATCAACGTTATCAAAGATCATTTCCTGGTTCAAAAATTTATAATCAACAGTAAAAGTGAGCGTATTAAAAGGAGGATTTTGAAAAAGGATTGTGAAAATGGAAACCTCTTTTGGAACTATAGTGATATAATCTAAGGGATAACAGTTGTTTTACTGCATGAGGTGAACATTGAGCCAATGAAGATGACTATACACATCAAGATACAATTGTACAATATTCTGTGTGTGTGGATCTTTATGTAATGAAAACAACTTTGAAAAAAAAATTTAAAATGTTTTTGGTATGGTGCTATATATTACCTACATCTTATAATTGTGTAACAGAAAAGGGAAAATGCAATGACCAGACTGGGACTCCAACCCTGGACCTCCGGACTCTAGACAGACACTTGTTTATTTGAGCTACCTTGCAATAGGCGCTCAGCTTACTGGCTGTCAAGTTCCGCTACGATCCTCCCTCCTTCAAAAATCAGCAGAGTCTTCAACTCTGGACCACACATGACCCTATACTACAACTATGGGTATCTAGTTGGGCACCAAATGTAACAGGAGAGGAGAAATGTTTGGAAGTCCTGGATATCGAGTGTCAGTCTGGTCATTGAATTTTTTACCTTTCATAGCATAAGCATTCGATCTGCTACAACACATTGATTATAACTTGTGGTAGATTTCTTTTGACAAAATGATTGATATTTTTTTTGTCATTGTTAGTGTTTATGTTTTAACTTATTGAATAATTATTTTTAAGATTGTGATTTTACATCTGAAGAATTGCGAAGGTCACAAAATGGCTGCTGCACAAGGAAAAGATGAAGATGTTGGCACATATAAGTGTCATCTGAAAACTTGTAAGCTCGGGGGAACCATTGACTCCATGGATGGGAGGGCAGATGTCCGAGGCTACACAGTCAAGGCCAAACCAGGTATTTACTTGTCAAGAATACTATGTTCACTAGACTCCAGAATTCTTTGAGAATTTATTTGGTAATTTTGATCTGACATACATAACCTTAGTATACTCTTTGTTAAACAATATATCAATAATCAGCATGTTAAATTGGAACAACCCATGTTTGAAAGTGTAAAGAGAAAACTAGTTGACTATTACAATATGGAAAAATATACATCAAACATAAATAGTAAGCACACTCTATTCAATTGTAAATGGATGCTTTTCAAAATTATTTGGATAAATAGTGAGAAAAGACTTAATTGTTCCATGCATCTGTCAACAGATCTGAAACATAAATTTATACTAAATATGCTGCCTTTCTATGTAAAGGTTTTTTCATGTATTATTCACCTACCAGCTATAGCTAAGCTTCCTACTTTGTATTCAATATATATATACTGTATATATATAACATAAAAAAACACAAAAAAGTTTTGATGCTAGATTGGAACCTTGTTGAAACAGAGGGTATCAATCTACTGTAGTATTATTGTAAAAAATTATAACTTTTGTAACTTTTCCATACCTAAAATTCTAGGTATTAAAAAGTTACAAAAAAGTACAAAAAATATAAAAAGTTATACCTTTAAAAAGTTATAACTTTTCTTAGGTACTTAAAAGTTACAATAAAAGGTACAGAAAAGTTACAAATTAAGTACAGAAAATGAATTTAAATAGTACAGAATTGCGTAGAAAATATCCTGTTTTAAGAAGATATGAATAGTTCTCAGAAATATTGTTTATGGTCTAAAATACCATGATGCATTATGCAATATTTACTTTACTATTAACTTTAACAATTTAATTCCTGGTTTTAAAGGTTTCACCCCTCACCGACTATAGTCAGCATAGCCCATACTATTATCCTCATGTACTATCATACTCTCATACTCCTGCACTGATACAAGGCCTAATCTAGAATATTTCTCTACACCATAAACACACCATGTTTTACTCTAACTTGATGGTTATCACTAATAAAAGACAGTGTATTGTATCATATGTGTTGGTGGTCCGAAGATAAAGATCTGAATATCGCAGTTGTACTGGGATGGATACACAAAATGTATATACATATATCGAGAAAAAAGTTTGTGTCTATGTAGAGTTGGATATATAAAAAAAACAAACAAAACTTAACAACAAACTTTCTAGTGCTTTCACAGCACAACTTGATGACGTCACAAATAACGTGACGTCACAATGGACATGCGTTCACAAAACATGTTTATAAGGTTGCACCATATTTACTATGGTCTATTGAGACTAGATTTTAATGTTTTCATTAGCTGGTCCTCTTTTTTCTCCAATAAAACAGTATCAGATGAATTTAGTTGATATAAGGTACTACATTGTATTGGTCACCAACACAGTCAGGAATATGTTTATTGACATATAAATTACGTAATGAGCCAGTCTCTATCTGTAGCCAATGTACAGTCATACCAGTTCTAAGTTCATTACTAAATTGACCGATGTAAAAGTCACCACAATGAAAATAAATTATGGCATATACTACACACTTTGATTTACAATTCATATTGGCTTTTACAATAAAATGTAAGCCATGTATGCCAATAGGTGACCTATTACGATCGCCTTTTGTCCAGCGTCGTCCGTCGTGCATTGTCCGTCGTGCTTTGTAATCAATTTACATTTTCAACTACTTCTCACTTACCAACAGGCCCAGAAACCCAATATCAGGTCTGTAGCATGCTGGGATGAAGGTTACCAAGTTTGTTCAAATGGATGACATTGACCTCATTCAAGATCATGCACAGGGGTCAAATATGTTAAAATCTTTAAATGACTTCTCCTTGATAACCAAACAGCCCAGAGACCCAATATTAGGCCTGCAGCATTCTGGGATAAAGGGCTATGTAGTTTGTTCAAATGGATGACCTTGACCTTCATTTAAGGTAACGGGGCAAATATGCTAAAATCTTAAAGTATTTCTTCTCGATAACCAAAAAGCCCACAGACCCAATATTAGGTCTATAGCATGCTTGGAAGAACGGCTACCAAGTTTGTTCAAATGGATGACCTTGACTTTCATTCAAGGACACAGGGGCCAAATATGCTAAAACCTTTGAACAACTTCTTCTTGATAACAAACAGTCCCAGAGACCCAATATTAGGTCTGTAGCATGTTGGGATGAAAGGCTACCAAGTGAGTTCAAATGGATGATCTTGACGTTATATTCACGGTCACAGGGGTCAAATATGCTCAAATATATTAAAACTCTGGTGACTGTTAAGGCACATGGCCTCCTGTATAGAACTCCTTTTCTTGGCTGTTTTTCTTGGAATAACACACCTTTAGTGAGCATTCCGCTGCGCTTAAGTTTTATATTTTCGTGTAACTGCCTCAGAAGTGAAGCATACAGTAGTATGTGCCATTGATTGTTTGTACCTTTTGGAGATAATCTATGAGCAGAATACCATCTGCATCCCAGAAAACCAAGGCCATAACCTACCCACCTGGTGGAACAGTCTTTGCCTTCTTTGGCAGGGGAGAGCCAGGGTGCTTCCATTGTTTTAATTGTTGTTTGGCCTCTGGGGTGAAATGATGGACCCATATTTCATCCATAATGACAGATCTCTTAAAGAAAGTTGGCAAGATTTTCCTCAAAAAGGTAAGATAACACAATAATGTGTGCCTGGTGTGCTTCTGATCAACTGTCAAAAGTCTTGGTACCCATTGGGCCGAAAGCTTTCTCATTACAAGATCCTTGGTCAGAATGGAATGTACTCTTTCCTGTGAAATGCCAACTCTACTGCTATATATCTTTCTTTGACTCGTCTGTCAGTCTTAACAATATCATGAACTTTATTGACCATTTCTGGGGTTGCAACATTGACAGGCCTTCCAGGATGGGGGTCATCCTTATTAGGCTCTGTTGGCCATGTTTAAATTCCACCACCCACCTTTTCACTGTAGCATATGAAGGGGCAACTTTCCCTAGTGTTGCCACCATATCATTATGGATATCCTTAGGTGTTAAACCTTTTTATGCAAATATTGGATCACTGCATGTTCCTTCACCGATTTTGTCTATTTTGCAAAACCAGCTTGTGTTGTTTACTTTAGAGTGCTACTTCATCAATATATACTAGGTAACCGAATGAGACCAGTCCTTGAGTACACGGCCCTATATAGTCAGAGAATAGTAGGACTTAAAAAGAACATCCTTGAGTACCTCCTTCAATATGTGGCTCACAACAAATCATACCCTGCTTGTTAGAGGATTGTTATATTGTTAAAAAACATAAAATTTTCATTTACAATAATATAAAAAAAAACTCCACGAAATTACAAAATGCTTATGGTCTGCCCCAAATGTTTTCCCTTGAACACCTCAACAGATTTTGGGCTGATCAAATCGCCATCATCAGTCCATGCATCCATAAAAACTCTTCTAACCAGTGTTTCTTGAGAAGAACTGATCTTCCAGTGATGGTTGTATGGATGACAGATGACCATTTTGACAGTTTTGACATACAAAAAATATATGCTAAAAAATAGCGGTTTAATTACCCAGAGTTCCTGGTTCAGTGGGATGATGATGGAGTGGGCGTATTCCACATGAGGTGCTGGGAGATACTGAGTGACCTAGCCAACAGTTCCAAGGTCACTGACCTTTGTAGCCAGGAGAAGGCACTTGTTTTGGAAGCGGAGGAGACTGCTGAGTTCCACCAATCCATGGACAGTATCCGGACAGATGCCTCCAGGATAGCTCTCATGATCAAAGAAAGCAAATATCCTATTGCATTCACAGGTAAAAATATACAACATTTATCTTGTTTTCAATATGAATATAGAAGGCCATAGTAGGAGTTACTCTAATCAATTTTGCCCAAAAATTAATTAATATAAAATTGGAAAAGAGTTTTACAATGTATGAATGCTATGCCAAAGGAGCAGGTCAATGTGGCATGTATATAGTGTTAAATACAGTCTTTGTCACTCAGCTGACATAGCAGGTTGGTATGACCTGTATACATGTATATAGTGTTAAATACAGTCTTGTCACTCAGCTGACACAACAGGTTGGTGTAGTCTGTATATATAGTGTAAAATACAGTCTTTGTCACTCGGCTGACATAGCAGGTTGGTGTAGTCTGTATATATAGTGTTAAATACAGTCTTGTCACTCAGCTGACATAGCAGGTGGGTGTAATCTGTATATATAGTGTTAAATACAGTCTTTGTCACTCAGCTGACATAGCAGGTTGGTGTAGTCTGTATATATAGTGTTAAATACAGTCTTTGTCACTCGGCTGACATAGCAGGTTGGTGTAGTCTGTATATATAGTGTTAAATACAGTCTTTGTCACTCAGCTGACATAGCAGGTTGGTGTAGTCTGTATATATAGTGTTAAATACAGTCTTTGTCACTCAGCTGACATAGCAGGTTGGTGTAGTCTGTATATATATTGTTAAATACAGTCTTTGTCACTCAGCTGACATAGCAGGTTGGTGTAGTCTGTATATATAGTGTTAAATACAGTCTTTGTCACTCGGCTGCCACATCAGGTTGGTGTAGTCTGTATATATAGTGTTAAATACAGTCTTTGTCACTCAGCTGACATAGCAGGTTGGTGTAGTCTGTTTATATAGTGTTAAATACAGTCTTTGTCACTCGGCTGACACAACAGGTTGGTGTAGTCTGTATATATAGTGTTAAATACAGTCTTTGTCACTCAGCTGACATAGCAGGTTGGTGTAGTCTGTATATATAGTGTTAAATACAGTCTTTGTCACTCAGCTGACATAGCAGGTTGTTGTAGCCTGTATATATAGTGTTAAATACAGTCTTTGTCACTCAGCTGACATAGCAGGTTGGTGTAGTCTGTATATATAGTGTTAAATACAGTCTTTGTCACTCAGCTGACATACATGTAGCAGGTTGGTGTAGTCTGTATATATAGTGTTAAATACAGTCTTTGTCACTCAGCTGACACAACAGGTTGGTGTAGTCTGTATATATAGTGTAAAATACAGTCTTTGTCACTCGGCTGACATAGCAGGTTGGTGTAGTCTGTATATATAGTGTTAAATACAGTCTTTGTCACTCAGCTGACATAGCAGGTTGGTGTAGTCTGTATATATAGTGTTAAATACAGTCTTTGTCACTCAGCTGACGTAGCAGGTTGGTGTAGCTGTATATATAGTGTTAAATACAGTCTTTGTCACTCAGCTGACATAGCAGGTTGGTGTAGTCTGTATATATAGTGTTAAATACAGTCTTTGTCACTCAGGTGACACAACAGGTTGGTGTAGTCTGTATATATAGTGTTAAATACAGTCTTTGTCACTCGGCTGCCACATCAGGTTGGTGTAATCTGTATATATAGTGTTAAATACAGTCTTTGTCACTCAGCTGACATAGCAGGTTGGTGTAGTCTGTATATATAGTGTTAAATACAGTCTTTGTCACTCAGCTGACACAACAGGTTGGTGTAGTCTGTATATATAGTGTTAAATACAGTCTTTGTCACTCAGCTGACGTAGCAGGTTGGTGTAGCTGTATATATAGTGTTAAATACAGTCTTTGTCACTCAGCTGACATAGCAGGTTGGTATGACCTGTATACATGTATATAGTGTTAAATACAGTCTTTGTCACTCAGCTGACACAACAGGTTGGTGTAGTCTGTATATATAGTGTTAAATACAGTCTTTGTCACTCAGCTGACATAGCAGGTTGGTGTAGCTGTATATATAGTGTTAAATACAGTCTTTGTCACTCAGGTGACACAACAGGTTGGTGTAGCCTGTATATATAGTGTTAAATACAGTCTTTGTCACTCAGCTGACATACAGGTTGGTGTAGTCTGTATATATTGTGTTAAATACAGTCTTTGTCACTCGGCTGCCACATCAGGTTGGTGTAATCTGTATATATAGTGTTAAATACAGTCTTTGTCACTCGGCTGCCACATCAGGTTGGTGTAGCGGTATATATAGTGTTAAATACAGTCTTTGTCACTCAGCTGACATATCAGGTTGGTGTAGTCTGTATATATATTGTTAAATACAGTCTTTGTCACTCGTCTGATTGAGTGGGATGATAAGATATGGTCACTAAGCTCATGGAAAGGATCAGTTTGGTTTATAAATATGGTCTCTGTCATTCAGAGGACAGAGTAGATTAGTACGGCTTTTACATACAAAGTCTATATGTACATGGTGATGGGTTCTGAGTCTGTCACTCGATCAGCTGACGGAGCTGTGGTTTAAAACTATCACACTGGAGACTAGAGATTGATTCCTTTTGGAGCATTCAACAGGAATTTTCATAAAAGTTTTGAGTCAATATTTAGTGTCAGACTGTTTTAATATACTGCTTCATCAGTAGAATGATCTTCATTTTTAAATTTACAGGAGCCGGAATTTCAACATCAGCTGGTATTGGAGACTTCCGTGGTATTCATGGAAAGTGGACGAACCGGGACAAGGAAAAAGACCATGGTGAGTAAGACAATATTTTCATGCTAGCCAGTTTACGGAAGAATCAGGAATCGGTTTCATTATATATCTGATGTAAAGATATTATCATGGAAATGATGGCGAGTTATCCACCATGCAGCTTTGTGAACGATAATTTGATTTTGACCAAATTTCATCTGAAGCATCCTTGAGGGAAGCAGAACCATGTGGTATGTATGATCAGTGGGTCTCGGCCTGAGGGGCTTGACCCAATAGGGGAAATATAACAAATTCTTCAAAATGCTTCTTGTTCTCTATGAATTAAAGGATTTGGTCCATGTTAGACCAGAATAATCCTTGGGTGAACGGGACTTTGTATAAAATGTGGAATAAAACAACAAGTCAACTGATCAGAAGTCAAGGTGAAAGATCATGTTCAAGGTCAAATATTGTATCTTTTCACTGATGAATATTTTGTATAGCATTTTGGAACAAATTTGGTTGGAATTTAAAACATACTGGGGTATGTCAACAGACCACAGGCCAAGGTCTCTGTGTCAAAGGTCAAGGTCAAGTTTGGTATCTTTTCATTGCAAAACATTTTGTTATGACAAATTGGTCTGAATTAAACATCACATTAACTGACCAAAGGTGAAGGTCAATGGGTCAGAAGTCAAAGTCAAGGTCATAGATAGTTTCTTTTCACTGATGAACATTTTGTTATGCTATTATCAAGCAAAGTTGGCCAGAATTAAACTTTTAGTCAACTGACCACAGACCAGTTAATTGTGTCAAAGGTCATGGTCAGATTTTGTATCTTTTCATTTTTAAGATTTGGATATTGACTGAATAAATGTCCAGATTAATGATCAATGTTACTTGGGCAACTTAAGATCAAAGGTCATGTCCAGATTTTCTAATTTCTCACTGATAAAAATTTGGTCTTGACATTATCAGAAAAAGTCGGTTAGGATTAAACATACTTAACAATATATGTCAACTGACCAAATATCAAGGTCACTTGGTGAAGTTCATTTGGGTACAAAGGTAAAGGGAAATTTGATTTCCAAAAAAATGATGGCCATGGACTAGATAAAACAAAATTAGCTTACAAATGAGTATTTTACTGGTGTATGGCAGATGGAAACAAGAGTCACATCATTGTGTAGTTTGCTTCCAGATTTCAAACATTGGATGTCAAACTGAACCTCAACCATATGGGCAGATGGTTTCTTGGTGATTGTGGTTGATATGTAGCCACACAACAGGGCACCTACCGACCTGTCAGTATTCTAGTTTGCATTGAATTTTCATTTGAAGCAGAATGCTAAATTAAGTTAAAGAAAAGAGTTGACAGAAATACATGTTAGTCTGAGGAACAGATCCCAAAATAGGAAAAGTATTTGTAATATAACTTAAGAATACCTTGCCATAATTACTGAAATATCCATGTGGGTGATACTGGCCCCATGGGCCTCTTGTTCAGTGTTGTTATTGTTATTTTAATAAAACTGTTATTACAGGGAGCCAGAAAGCTGGAAAAACAAAAGCCAGACGAAATACCATGTCCCTCCGTCCTACATACACCCATGAGGCTCTACTGAAGCTCATTGAGTTGGGCCACCTACAGTATATCATAAGTCAAAATACGGACGGTCTTCATCGTCTGTCTGGTGTTCCCCGAGGACAAAATTTCAGAACTACATGGAAATGGCTTTGTAGAAAAATGTGAAAAATGTGAGAAGCGTTATGTGATGAATCACAACCATCGACTAGGCCCCAAGGATCCGAAAGTTCCTGTGAAGAAATGTGAACACTGTAGAATTAATCACAGAACTGGTAGGATTTGTCCTAATGTAGTGAGTAAATTATCTCCTTTATAGCTATATTTGTTGGTTTATTATGATAATGAGAAGAATTTCATGTAAAATGTTTTACTATATCTGTCTGTCCATCCGTCTGTCCTTCATCCGTCCGTCTGTCTGTAGACACATCTTATCTGGACAACTCCTTCTAAACTGGTGGGCTGATTCCAATGACACAAATAGAGAGGACTATGTATAGATGTGCATGCAGCTGTTTAAATTCAAAATTTTTGTTGCCATGGTAACTGGTCACTATAAACAGGTTTTTGTTGTCCAGACAACTCTTCCAAAACCTGTGGACTGATTTCAACATAACTTATGACTAAATTATCTTTATTATGAACAACACATATTCCAGCCATTCTGAATTTCAGAAATAGGGGCATGGTCAGGTTATCTTAGTTAGCCTCTAAATAACAGTTCCAGTTGTCCATTGACTCATGCGGATTGCGGGGGTATTAGTCAGGCATCCTGGTGACAGTTCTAGTTATGCTGGGACACAATATTTCCTTACTCTATCTATCCAGTACTGGAACACACGACAGCCGAGCTGTGTTTTGGATACAATGACTAGGCCCATCCCTGGGACATACCTGTAAACTTTGGTCATACATGCACATTAACTTTGCTGTTACAGAAATGCAAGGGCTATTTGATGAATACCATTATCAACTTTGGAGACAACCTGGAGGAGCATGTACTGGATAGTGCCAATGACAATGCCAAGAAAGCAGACATGGTACTGACTCTAGGCTCGACTCTGAGGGTCTCTCCAGCTAACAGTCTGGTCACTAAGGGTCAGAAACCTATCCAACTTGTCATTTGTAACAGGTGAAGTAACTTAACATTCATCAGGAGGTTTCTTAACTTTAGGAAGGGAGTGAAGTTTTTTTTTTCAAATTTGATCACAGTGAATTTTACAAAAAATGGCAGATATCATTGTATGTACCAAGTGGTATTATCCGGTATAATCCGATGACGAGTGTCAAAATTACTCTTTGTTCATGTCTAGTTTTTTGTCTGCAGTTCGTCTGTCTCTTACCAGTTTGGATCAATTTAGATTTTGATAGTTGAAGTTGCAATATCTTTTTCATTTCTGTATAGACCATTCTCCTTTTCACTAATTAGGCATTCCCAACTTCTAGGCTTGTCAGAGAACTATTGCTCACAGGGGGTCATCTTTGATTTTAGTTAAGTTGAAGTTAGCTTTTTAGCAGATGTAATTGTAAATACAGGTCTACTGTAACATTCTTATTTTGTTTTTATTTTATTCTTATTTTCAATACAACACAATAGTCAGACCTGAGACAATGGGATGATTGGTACACATTTCATTCTTTGGGAATTCTGACCAATCAGAAAACTGCTTTCTAGTTATTTTGGTTAACTCTATAAAGTAACTGCTATCTACACAGATTACCTGATGAAAGATCTGTTTCAAACACATAATTCTAAAGACTTTGAAACTCAGACATATATGCTATAATGAAAAACAAAATGTGTATTTATCAATTAAATTCATTGACCATTAGTAGCTGCATGCACATGTATTGCATGTTTCGGTAGCAGCCTCTATGATGGGGATCAACAAAATGTGTTTCACACAAAAGAGTTTCAAAATTTAATATGTATGGTGGTACATATATTTGATTGGATGCTATTTTTATAGATTCTTTGTTCCAATTGTCCCACAGTCCCTGTCAATGAGCGTCGGCACTGGGTTACTGAGGATAAAATATTAAATGTATGCCGTATCATTATGTTTTAAACATACAATAAATTTCTGATGTCAAATGCCTGTGGGATTTATTTGTGTTGATGTTCTGCAGACAAACAACACCGTACGATGACATTTGTGAGAGGAGAGACCCTTCCACCAAAGCTCAGCTTGGCTGTCGTGTGTTCGGAGACTGTGACGACTTGATGAGGGCGGTCATGCGTCAGGTTATGGACCCTGCTGAGTTGGAGGAGTGGGAAAAGGGTCGACAAGAAAGGATAAAATCTTACAATAGTCAGAGGTAGAAATAGAGGGGATAAAGTCTTACCACAGCCAGCACCAGAACTTAACTGTGTTACACAATATTGATTTAAACTTGATTTTATTGACTGCCAAACATTGACACATGCATTGATTAATTTGAGAGAGTTCCACTGTGTTCATAGCTGATGTTTGAAAATAGATATGGCATTCATAGCTGATGTTTGAAAATAGATATGGCATTCAAAGCTAATGTTTGAAAATAAATATGGCATTCATAGCTGATGTTTGAAAATAGATATGGCATTCATAGCTGATGTTTGAAACTAGATATGGCATTCATAGCTGATGTTTGAAAATAGATATGGCATTCAAAGCTAATGTTTGAAAATAAATATGGCATTCATAGCTGATGTTTGAAAATGGGTATGGCATTCATAGCTGATGTTTGAAAATAGATATGGCATTCATAGCTGATGTTTGAAAATAGATATGGCATTCATAGCTGATGTTTGAAAATAGATATGGCATTCATAGCTGATGTTTGAAAATAGATATGGCATTCAAAGCTGATGTTTGAAAATAAATATGGCATTCATAGCTGATGTTTGAAAATAGATATGGCATTCATAGCTGATGTTTGAAAATAGATATGGCATTCAAAGCTAATGTTTGAAAATAAATATGGCATTCATAGCTGATGTTTGAAAATAGATATGGCATTCATAGCTGATGTTTGAAAATAGATATGGCATTCTTTGTTATTGCCCCTTGATTATATAATGTTCCTATGCAGTAAATCCCACAAATTCTTTGGAAACACGCTGTCAGAGTATACCACTAATTTAGAATTGATTATCATATTGTTGTCACGATTATAAAGTATGTAACAAATAAACTGCTTTGATTTTTACCCATGTCATATAATAAATACTGATATCTGAATTGATTAGGTTCAGGTGACAATTTGAGTTTCTTTTAAATTTACTTCTCTGTAATAGTCAGTACTCTATATAGCTAGTGTTTACTTAAGCATTGAACTGTTTTTGTATGTATTTATTACCTATTTGAATGCCAGAGCTTTGCAAGCAAGCAACATAAAATGCGTGGTAGATCTGGTCAGTGGATGAAACAGCTGGAACATGGTCGCGTGCTGATTGGAAAACAAAATGGTACATGGAAAATTTAATAAACACTTCAGTTTTGTCCAACATTTTATCATCAATATAATGTGCACACGCCACGTTTTCATAATAATTGATGTTGGCAAAATACTTCCTCGTTGAAATTTATTTTAAACTATGTTTTGATTTTTACATTGAATACATTGTAATTCCGTTCTGTGTTGTATAAACACGCTAAGAATTGTGTCGCCTGATGCATGGTATTTAAACATACATCACGACACAGCTCTCAAAGACTATATAATGACAATGCCATTCAAATGTAAATACATCTCTGTATGTAGATATGTACTCTGTTGTTACATTTCTGTATGTAGATATGTACTCTGGTGTTACATCTCTGTATGTAGATATGTACTCTGTTGTTACATTTCTGTATGTAGATATGTACTCTGGTGTTACATCTCTGTATGTAGATATGTATTCTGTTGTTTACATCTCTGTATGTAGATATGTATTCTGGTGTTACATCTCTGTATGTAGATATGTACTCTGTTGTTACATCTCTGTATGTAGATATGTACTCTGTTGTTACGTCTCTGTATGTAGATATGTACTCTGTTGTTACATCTCTGTATGTAGATATGTACTCTGGTGTTACATCTCTGTATGTAGATATGTATTCTGTTGTTACATCTCTGTATGTAGATATGTACTCTGTTGTTACATCTCTGTATGTAGATATGTACTCTGTTGTTACATCTCTGTATGTAGATATGTACTCTGTTGTTTACATCTCTGTATGTAGATATGTACTCTGGTGTTACATCTCTGTATGTAGATATGTACTCTGTTGTTACATCTCTGTATGTAGATATGTACTCTGGTGTTACATCTCTGTATGTAGATATGTACTCTGTTGTTACATCTCTGTATGTAGATATGTACTCTGTTGTTACATCTCTGTATGTAGATATGTAGTCTGTTGTTACATCTCTGTATGTAGATATGTACTCTGTTGTTACATCTCTGTATGTAGATATGTAGTCTGTTGTTACATCTCTGTATGTAGATATGTACTATGTTGTTTACATCTCTGTATGTAGATATGTACTCTGTTGTTTACATCTCTGTATGTAGATATGTACTCTGTTGTTACATCTCTGTATGTAGATATGTACTCTGTTGTTTACATCTCTGTATGTAGATATGTACTCTGTTGTTACATCTCTGTATGTAGATATGTACTATGTTTACGTCTCTGTATGTAGATATGTACTCTGTTGTTACATCTCTGTATATAGATATGTACTCTGTTGTTACATCTCTGTATGTAGATATGTAGTCTGTTGTTACATCTCTGTATGTAGATATGTACTCTGTTGTTTACATCTCTGTATGTAGATATGTACTCTGTTGTTTACGTCTCTGTATGTAGATATGTACTCTGTTGTTACATCTCCTGTATGTAGATTTGTACTCTGTTGTTACATCTCTGTATGTAGATATGTACTCTGTGTTACAATCTCTGTATGTAGATATGTAGTCTGGTTGTTACAATCTCTGTATGTAGATATGTACGCTGTTGTTTACAGTCTCTGTATGTAGATATGTTCTCTGTGTTACTCTCTGTATTAGTATATGTACTCTGGTGTTCATCTCTGTATGTAGATATGTCTCTGTTGTTACCTCTCTGTATGTAGATATGTAGCTCTGGTGTACATCTCTGTATGTAGATATGTACTCTGTTGTTTACATCTCTGTATATAGATATGTACTCTGTTGTTACATCTCTGTATGTAGATATGTAGTCTGTTGTTACATCTCTGTATGTAGATATGTACTCTGGTGTTACATCTCTGTATGTAGATATGTACTCTGTTGTTACATCTCTGTATGTAGATATGTAGTCTGTTGTTACATCTCTGTATGTAGATATGTAGTCTGTTGTTACATCTCTGTATGTAGATATGTACTCTGTTGTTTACATCCTCTGTATGTAGATATGTAGTCTGGTGTTACATCTCTGTATGTAGATATGTACTATGTTGTTTACATCTCCTGTATGTAAATATGTACTCTGTTGTTTACATCTCTGTATGTAGATATGTAGTCTGGTGTTACATCTCTGTATGTAGATATGTAGTCTGGTGTTACATCTCTGTATGTAGATATGTATTCTGGTGTTACATCTCTGTATGTAGATATGTACTATGTTGTTTACATCTCTGTATGTAGATATGTACTCTGTTGTTACATCTTTGTATGTAGATATGTACTCTGTTGCTACATCTCTGTATGTAGATATGTACTCTGGTGTTACATCTCTGTATGTAGATATGTACTCTGTTGTTTACGTCTCTGTGTGTAGAAATGTACTCTGTTGTTTACATCTCTGTATGTAGATATGTACTCTGGTGTTACATCTCTGTATGTAGATATGTACTCTGTTGTTACATCTCTGTATGTAGATATGTACTATGTTGTTTACGTCTCTGTATGTAGATATGTACTCTGTTGTTACATCTCTGTATGTAGATATGTACTCTGTTGTTACATCTCTGTATGTAGATATGTACTCTGTTGTTTACATATCTGTATGTAGATATGTTCTCTGGTGTTACATCTCTGTATGTAGATTATGTAAATATGTACTCTGTTGTTTACATCTCTGTATGTAGATATGCACTCTGTTGTTACATCTCTGTATGTAGATATGTACTCTGTTGTTTACGTCTCTGTATATAGATATGTACTATGTTGTTTACATCTCTGTATGTAGATATGTACTCTTTTGTTACATCTCTGTATGTAGATATGTACTCTGTTGTTTACATCTCTGTATATAGATATGTAGTCTGTTGTTACATCTCTGTATGTAGATATGTAGTCTGTTGTTACATCTCTGTATGTAGATATGTAGTCTGTTGTTACATCTTTGTATGTAGATATGTAGTCTGTTGTTACATCTCTGTATGTAGATATGTACTCTGTTGTTACATCTCTGTATGTAGATATGTAGTCTGTTGTTACATCTCTGTATGTAGATATGTAGTCTGTTGTTACATCTCTGTATGTAGATATGTATTCTGTTGTTTACATCTCTGTATGTAGATATGTATTCTGTTGTTTACATCTCTGTATGTAGATATGTACTCTGTTGTTTACGTCTCTGTATATATATATATATATACTCTGTTGTTTACGTCTCTGTATGTAGATTATGTAAATATGTACTCTGTTGTTTACAATGTTTTGTGTGTTTGTTTAGTTATTTGTTAGCAATACTACAAATTTGAATAGTTCCTCTATCGTTCATTCATCTTAGTATCAAAGAACACTGCGTTTTTTAAATAAAACCATCCTCACGACTGTTAATCGTTGGTGTTTTTTCTGTTACGTACATAAATAAAGGTGAACATGTCTACATTGGTAGAATTATAATTAACATTGAAGGGTTAGTTCTCATAGGTTATAGAAATCTTCCCTTACTTTGATGTCTTCCTGATCACCAATGTTTTGTCGACCATTTTATGCTGGTGAGCTATTCACATTTTACATAATCCTTTGTTTAAGAAATTCAATATATGTCAGTAGGTACTTTCATGATCATGTATGTTACCTGTGCGAGGTGTAAGTTACCTTTAGCAGCCCAATGAGTTACCTTTAGCAGTCCAATGAGTTTCCTTTAGCAGTCCAATAAGTTACCTTTAGCAGCCCAATGAGTTACCTTTAGCAGTCCAATAAGTTACCTTTAGCAGCCCAATGAGTTACCTTTAGCAGTCCAATGAGTTACCTTTAGCAGTCCAATAAGTTACCTTTAGCAGTCCAATGAGTTACCTGTAGCAGTCCAATGAGTTACCTGTAGCTGTCCAATATTGAAATATTGGACTGTTATAGGTAACTATGTCAAAAATAACACAGTCACAGATGAGTCTTCAATCAAAGTAAACTTCTTTTTTTTTATTATTGAACGCTTTTGTCAACAAATGAATTTAAACATATTTATTGTCCAAAATAGAAACAAAGGATTTGTCACAAGTTATGACAACTTATGAAGCCATCTCCTATCAATAAAACATTTTACACAATTGATGACATAGACATTTACAAAGTTTAAATAAGTCAATTTTACATAATTATGCAAATAGTGATATAAAGATGGACACAACTTGCATGTTTAAAATCTCTTGCTGGATTTGATGAAAGCCTGCACATGTTCGAACACATAATTATTTATATCCAAAGCCAAGTCTTCCTTACCAAAAAGTAACAAATTTAGATTAATTTGTATGTTCAAGTAATTTAATGCATTAAACATTTCTGAACGGGAAGTAGAACAGTATTGACACTCGAAAAGGAAATTGTATGCATTTTCACAAAAATGCCCTACAATATGTACATTGTGAGTCTTGAACTAGATTTACATGGAAGAGATCACCTTTAAGGGAGCTACAATGGTGTCTTAGCCTAGCATGTATAATATTTAATTTTCTTTCCCCATAACTATAGAAGCAGGGCTGAGTTTTGGGAACATTTGGGAGAGAGCTAATTTAAAAGGTGAGAGAGGTAGGTATTTGATAACATCATCTAAAGAGTTCCAGTTACTTCCAGTCAACAAATAGTAAGATTGATGCTCAGAAAGAATGCATTGAACTTAAACGGTATTACCAAACACATGCACTAAAAGTGTTACCCTTAGACTTTTTAAACGAACATTAATGTTCGGTTATTGCCATCAAGAACTGGACTGAGAAATATGACCATATTTGGTAGCCACATTCACCAATACGCCATCTACTGTCTGTTTCAATGAAATATGGCTGCCCCCATTGCCTTACGCTTCAAATAATTTACTTGCAAAAACATCTTCGTTTTATGTAGTAGTTTTACCGAAAATGTTGAAATGTATTCAGTAGATGTTTTCAAGATGCATACGATTTGAGAAATGCATAACGCTAGCGAAATGTGAAGACTAAATGAACCTGAACTTTACGAAAAACTCCAGGTGGACTAAGACCACAATTAGCTTCGCTATATGTTTCATTGTAACATTAAAATTCATAATAAATTCCCAACATCTCATATGCAACTTTCCATCTCACCTGGCCAAGACCAACATCTGAGAAGCAAAATATAAAAGTTTCAACCCAGCATGTTGGGCATTTTCTGGAGATAGCTGTCAAAATGTGTCACCAACGTGGATTATATACATCCGGGTCAGGGGTAGAGGTCAAATCAGGACTCATCACACAGGGTCCTGGAGCACATAATAAATGATCAATATTATTATTTTACATCACAAAACATAGATTGACATCTCTGCTATAAATCCACATTAAATTCATCAACAGAAATCAAGTTCAAAGAGGCATTTGATTGGTTTTCCTGAGATACATACATTTTTGAGGGGACTTCATTCGTGGGGCCTGAACCCGGAAGTACTTAATTGTGGTCTTAGTCCAGGTCAATATATTTATGTAAATAAATATTGCGCAGGCGCATTCGTCTCCGGATGTTTAGAAAGTTTTGCTCTTCCGTGTTCATTCCAAAACGGCTGACATTATAGCATCGGTCTGCAAATATGTCCGCGATTTACTTAAATGTGTATTATATATATTCTAGAATGTTACATCATTATCAACTAGATGAATATTTCTATAATTTAGAGAAAGAAATATATCAATAACGGCATACGAGACGATACATTGTATCATACTATAGGTTACTGTACTGCGTACAGTACATGTTTGCGAGAAAGGTAGATACTAGGTGGCATTTGTGGTCAGGGTGACTGGTCATAGCGTTAACATTGTCATCGATTTCCATATTCCATTTTCCTTTGACGAAAACGACCAATAAATCAAATGCAAATGATAATATCTTGTTGCCATGTGCACGAGATTGGTTGTTGTAGGCGATACTTGGAACGTATTTACTGTTGTAAGGGAGGTAACTGCAAGATTACGGAAATCAAACGTTAAACCAATTTGATTGGTCGATTCTTCCATGACTTTGGCAGGGGGTTTACAATCGAAGTGACAGATAACTACGGCAATATATTAAGATGATATCAACAATAACACTTTTAGATACGTGTGGTCGGCAGTTGTCATGTTTAAAATGAACAATTATATAGCTTGTTTTTATTTCGGCAAAGTCGAGAATATTTACTGAAACGGACCACAGGTGAAGCAGACTTGGAAATACCGAAACGAAGAAAAATGGGGCTCAATTATAATATAAATTGGCATTATTTTCAGAGAATTGACCCACATATATGTTTTTCAATGCCTAATTGTATCATATGTAAAATATTAGAGGTTTACGAATTTTAAATTAATTTTTCATTTGCGAATCGCGGCCCGATTGTCGTTAGAGTTGAATTACCGAAATGGCCGATAGTGGACCCGAATCGATATTTTTACGAGAGAATGGACCCAATATAGGATCTATTAATCTTTGGTGTGTGTATATCTAGAGACCATATGCATTTTTTTCCTTTACCTGGAAGTATTTTGAAAGAATTTGCAAAATACCGAATTCACGATCAAATTTTCGATTGTGACGAACTACTGAGACGGTGTTAAGTTCATGTTAAGTCAATCTGATTGAAATCAGCTGTTACATATGTACACATGGCTACGTTTACTATGCAATACGCCTACGTATTTGTTTTTCAAAGACGGAAAACGGAAATCCGGATTATCTAAAAACAAATGCAAAAAGACTTGTGATATTCACTTAATTTAACATTCAGCCATTAATTGTTATTTGTAGTTTTATAACTTCTGAAATAGTGTGATCGATTCTCTATATAATATTGCTGTGGAACTTGTGTTATTTTTCAAACAAATTCATTTTGATAATTTTTTAATTTAGAACGTTCATCAAGTCATGTTCAAGACTTGAAATTCTCGCTACACCATACTTCAAACACAGTAATCAATGAATTGATAAATTGAAAATTGAAGTCACGCAAATGAGTTAAAGGGTTTTAGACACAAAAAGGTTAAAGTTGTCTATAGGTTGGTTTTCTGAAAAGCCAGTCAAATTACCCTCACACTCCTGGGGTTGTGTATATACACGCTGAGATACAGGGCACAGCATGGGCCCATCTGGACCACTGACCTATATGCAAAATTTCATTCTGATAACGAGGTCGGTCAGCCTCCTACGTCACAGGTTCACTGCTGCCGAGATGATAGTATAACTAACGTTATAAACACCCAAATGTGTGTCGCATTAAATCACTATTTACACACTATCTATCAAAGGTTTTGTGATGTGGGAATACTTTACATTAATATATTGGGTTACAACAGTGAATTGGTTACATGTACTCCAGTGATGATCCCGTTATTCATTAAACAACTGTATTAAATTCAACTTTATTCCATAAGTTG
This sequence comes from Pecten maximus, assembly GCF_902652985.1. Taxonomy (NCBI): domain Eukaryota; kingdom Metazoa; phylum Mollusca; class Bivalvia; order Pectinida; family Pectinidae; genus Pecten; species Pecten maximus. Next base: position 58,646,523 of record NC_047015.1, on the reverse strand, counting down.
TTTTACAACTTATTGGATAAAATAGTATATAACATTAATGGACAAAGGCATCCACTCTTACATGATTTATAATTCAATAAGCTAATTTGTCAGATTTGTTACATGGAAACAGAGAAATAATCATTAAAAATGATTATATTCTAATTAAAATCTTATAAAAAATCTTTCCTTTAGTTTATTTGTTAGTGATAAATATTTTCCTAAATTGTTAAGTTCTTTTATATTTTCTACTTTGAGTAACTGAATACGTTTAAACATACTAGGGTATTTAAAATGATATGTTTTAATCAAATCAATACGAATATCTGCGTAACATTTTCACCACATCAAATACATTTCCTTCATAACATTCATAAAACATTCTTTAAGAAAATTGTCAAAAAAGGACGTTGTTTGAATACATTACTGTAAAATTGATCAGAACAGTAACTGATTTCTTCAAACATTTACCCAAGACTGACAGTTAAAAGTTACTGATTTAAATAAAGAATCCAAGGATCTTTAGTTTCCAACATGTCATCATAACATGCTTTGAGTAAAAAATTATCTGGACGCTTTAATTTCAACCAATATTTAAAAATTCTTGATTTAATATGTACAAAGGAAATCCTCAAAGTTCAATGTACAAAAAACCCATGTATCGTCTCAGATAAAAAAAAAAATCAGTTCTGTGATTACGTACTATCTAATTAAATTACATCAGGATGAGACAACTGTATTTCAAACTACTGCATTTTTATCAAATCTTTATCTTGCAAAATTAAGAAATGGATATTTTTATGGTAATATTACGTCAGGAAAGGGTATAAAACATGTTCTTAAAAGTGTACAAAATCTTATCAAATTATACCTAAAATAAAATGGTTAACAAGGCTAGGAAAATTAATCACCGTAAAAAGACTGCACAAGTGAGATCATTTTGTCACCTCACTGTATAGTAGACCAGAGATGTATATATCACATATGTGATATTTACATCTCTAAGTAGACCTATAGTGTATATGCCATTGTTTGAATTTTTAAAATTAAAAAAAAATATAAAAAGATGACATGTGATATTAGTAAATTACCAAGGTTATTATATTGTCCGCTGGTCTACTATTTTGATTATACAATTACGGACATGAGGTGTGGAAAGAAAATCTAAACATGTAAGATGATAAAATCAGGACATTCACTGTCATTGCTTTCAATGTTTACAAAATAATATGGGGCTCTTTGAAGTTTCCCTCTATAAATGCAAGGCAGATTCTAGCCTAGTGATACTGGTGAGGTGAACCAGATAACGCGTCGGACCACGTGACCACCTAGCTCATTAAAATTTTTCAGCCAGCAGCAATATCCCCCTACTGGCCTTAAACAGATAAACAGCTTTGGAAGGCGAGGTAAAACATGTGTCAGCCAACATTTATGGGGTCGGGCTAACAGAAAATGGAAAAATACCCTATGTGTCCAAAACCCTTTAATATTTACCTAAATAATTTTTCAATATACAACACATGTTCAGATGACTATTTGTGCCATGCTGTTACAAGATTTCAGTTATAATTCTAAGATTGAATTAGTATGTAAATATATGTTATACTGTCAATATCCACAAAGCGAGTGTAGTCTACTGTACTCGGTCATGCCGTAGATAGCGGTACATATACGTACTGCTTACATCTCGTGCTTACTTGTGTGAACTATAAATCAATAACAAAAATGGTTCATATATTTCTATATATGACTTCACAAATTATGCGGTGTCTGAAGATCTGAATGAAGTGAATAAACGATGTATTAAATTATTTTTATGAAATATTCAAGTCATAGATCATTCTTTTTTTAAAAGTACTGATTTCAGGTCCATTTTGGTAATTCAACTATAACGGCAATTAAAATACTTCTCGTTTTTTTGTTAAAGCTGGAAAACGGAAATCCGGATTATCTAAAAACAAATGCAAAAAGACTGGTGATATTCACTTAATTTGATATTCAGCCGTTAATTATTATTTGTAGTTTTATAACTTTTGATATATTGTGATTGATTCTCTATATAATATTGCTGTGGAACTTGTGTTATTTTTCAAACAAATTCATTTTAATAATTTGTTAATTTAAAATTTTCATCAAGTCATGATCAGGACTTGAAATTCTCACTATACCATACTTCAAACACGGAGTAATCAATGAATTGATAAACTGAAAATTTACCTTAAATAATTTTTCAATATACAACACATGTTCAGATGACTATTTGTGCCATGCTGTTACAAGATTTCAGTTACAATTCTAAAATTGAATTAGTATGTAAATATATGTTATCCTGTCAATATCCACAAAGCGAGTGTAGTTTACTGTACTCAAAGTCATGCCAGTAGATAGCGGTACATATACTTACTGCTTACATCTAGTGCTTACTTGTGTGAATAAATCAATAACAAAATGGTTCATATATTTCTATATATGACTTCACAAATTATGTGGTGTCTGAAGATCTGAATGAAGTGAATAAACGATGTATTACATTATTTTTATGAAATATTCAAGTCATAGATCATTCTCTTAAAAATATTGATTTCAAGTCCATTTTGGTAATTTTACTATGACGGCAATCAGGCCTAGAATGGCGAATAAGCCCCTAATATTTTACATATGATTAATTTTGACATTGGAGAACATAAAATTGTGTCCATTCTCTAAGCACTGGTAGAATGTACAGAATAGAGCTTCATAAATATATTCTCAAAATTACTAATTACCCCGGTAAATATAACATTTTACATAAACCTCCCATGACTGATGGTGAACTTAAACTTGCAAATCTCCTGTGTCATTCCAATTTTGATATGTGTAAATATATACACGTACTGTATATATATATATATATATATATATAGTGAAAAAATAATAGTAGTCCTTGTGTAAGAAAATATATGGAAAAATTAAAAAAATGACTCAGACAACATCTAACGTTTTCGTCCCGTCTAGGGGACTCTTCAGACTGTTTATTTTCAATTGCACCATGACGTCATAATGATTATGACGTCATAATAACAGTTACGTCATACAATACCAACAACTTACAACAATAACAACCTACATGTACATACAAATGAAAACTGTTTACGCACTATTCAGATTTGGTTTTAATAGCTTAATAAACTCTGACTCCTTTGATTCTCGTTTTATTGTATCAGAAGTATCCATCTTATATAAAGGGAAAATTTTAAAATCACCATTACTACAATTATGAATATGCTTACTAACATTTAAAAATCTGAGATTATCCGAACGTATTTGTTGACGATGGACTGTCATTCTGGTTCTCAATTCATTACCAGTTTGTCCAATACAAAAATCACTACATTTGTTCTCAATGTAGTGATTTTTATATTGGACAAACTGGTAATGAATTGAGAACCAGAATGACAGTCCATCGTCAACAAATACGTTCGGATAATCTCAGATTTTTAAATGTTAGTAAGCATATTCATAATTGTAGTAATGGTGATTTTAAAATTTTCCCTTTATATAAGATGGATACTTCTGATACAATAAAACGAGAATCAAAGGAGTCAGAGTTTATTAAGCTATTAAAACCAAGTCTGAATAGTGCGTAAACAGTTTTCATTTGTATGTACATGTAGGTTGTTATTGTTGTAAGTTGTTGGTATTGTATGACGTAACTGTTATTATGACGTCATAATCATTATGACGTCATGGTGCAATTGAAAATAAACAGTCTGAAGAGTCCCCTAGACGGGACGAAAACGTTAGATGTTGTCTGAGTCATTTTTTTAATTTTTCCATATATATATAGTTATAGATATGGAATGCTTCACAATTTGCATACAGTTATGGAATCTTATAACACCCCCAAAAATGTTCTCACCACATAAAGGTGTGATCTGTGCAATTACATTGCTGAATTGTGTGGTTCAGTATGATTGGATGATCAACATTGGAAAAGGACAATAAATAGGGAATGTGTCGTCCCATCGAATGGACTGTAATCTTTGTGATCAGGTTTGAAGTTGAAAATGAATCTTGAAGTTTTCTTTTCCTTTTTGCTGAATTATTCGATGAAGATGGTCTTTATCTGGTTGTTATTCTTTATCACATTGTTTACCATCCTGTAATTATACCAGAAGTTTATCTTCTCATATACAGATTTATTAACATCAAATGATTCCTGAACAAAAGGAGTCAAGTTTTTTGTTTTGAAGTACCATCAATGCTTGAGTACAGTTTCAATAGGATACATTCCTAATTCGGGCCTTGATTAGCAGCTCTGGTTTTGGTTTTCAGTAATTCTTTATGCGTGTTTCATCATATTAAGTTGAAATACAACTATGTATGCCAAACTAACGATGGAACTAGCCTAAATTTAGTTCATATTAGAAGTTGGCATCAATAAGGTCACAGAGTCCTGGCTGTATTATAACTGATGATGCCTTCCCGAAAGAAAGAAGACATATTTTATTTTCATCGATCCAAGATAGATCAACAAACTTCCAATTTCAATTAGGACCTTACAGAAACATGCATGTGTACAATCAAATCAGAACAGCTGCAAACATTTCAAATTATTTGCAATTAATTCCTAAACCGATATCAGTAAATTTATCAACTTAAAACTAAGAAGATTACTGATTTTGCATTAAACAATAATGTTCGTTTACAGTACTTCCAGTACTTTGATTAAGGTGAAAGACACGTTATCTGCAGAAACATTGATTTTCCTTGTTTTATCTCCTTTATGTGATGGAATATGTGCTTTCTTACACACAGAACCGCATGATTCACACACATATAACCCTGAACAATATCACTGACATTTACCAACTGTAAATCACTGGTACGTTTGTAAGATCATACCGCCAAAGAACTATGTCCAGTTTCTTTCCTGACACCAGCTTTTTATCTATGACTCTGTATTGTACAGTCTAGTAGCGGCAGTAGCACGCAAGGAATGGTTGGAATAAAACCCTTTGGATCCTGTTTCGGTTGCACATTTTTCCAACTGTCTATTGTAGTGTATGTATACCTATGGGGATGTCGCAAAACCAGCAACTGTTTGAGATGTACTTCAATGGCCTCAGGTAAAACGATTTATTATACATTCATGCATTCAATTGCAACGTAATCTAATACACTGTGTACCATTTTGATATTGTATTATTTACTTGATTTTGGACACTAATACACAACTGAATATTGAAAGAATTATTCTTAAAAATTACATAAAACAATTAAATACACGAGACTGATGTATTTTTCGTAAATCTTCACAGGACAGCAATCTGGTTGTTTATTTCCGTAGGCCCTTGCTATGTTTGGAGTAACTTTGCGGTGTACCGTTTGTCTTCGAAATGTCCTCCTGATATTCTAGAAAACGTTTTCCTGTTGATTTGTTTCCAACCTCAAACTTCGGTGCTCCTCTCCGGCACGCATAAATTCAACCCCAGGACATACACAAGGGTATCTAGCAGTTTCTGTGGAGTATCTTGTCCTAGAATATGTTTTTGCCATAGTTTATTTTCTTCTTTTGCAGTTATAATTTCTGCCTGTATCCTTTGATTTCCTATGCCCTGTCTAGATAAACACTTTGTCCTTGCATCTAAAACCTGTCGCAGCTTTCCAAATTAGGAATCGTCTACAATGTTCACAAATTGTCCATTTTGTCGCAAATAGTGCTGGATGGCAATAACAAGTTCATATAGAGTGTTGGGCGATACTCTTTTCAAGCCTGATTTCTAACTTCTGCCACGAAGAAGGAAAGTGAAGATTAACGCCCACCTTTGCTCATTTGAAGTCATGGCCAATATTGGTATTATTTTGGCATTTATTCCTTTCTGTTCTCCATGCTTCAAAAACGCGTACTGCCCATTTTGTCTTGTTCTCTGTGTTTTGGCACTTCTCATTTTCAACAATGCCATTCAACTGGCATTCCGTCTGGTGGATCACGACACAATGTTCTCCCCATATTAAGCCAGCATAAATATTCAATATCATCAAATATAATAACGGAATCCTGAAAGAGTATATAATTATTATATGTATGTATGGTCTGAATGACAACGCACGTGCACAGGTAACCGGGTCGTCTGTGTAAAAACACACCTTGTATAGTCTACACGGGTTAGCCACACGCTTGCCTTTTGTGTTTAATTTAGAAATAAAGAATTGAGAGGTTTATCTAAAATGTTTTTCTTTTTCTTGTGTGTGTGTGTGTGTGTGTGTGTGTGTGTGTGAGAGAGGGTGTGTGTGTGGGTGTGTGGGTGGGTGTGTGTGTGTGTGTGAAAAAGTTTCATAGTATAAGTGTTTATCTGTGTCGTGCCAGGCTTTTTTTGTAACAAAAATGTGCAAAAGCTCAAATCAGAAGTTTATAAGGTTTTACATTAATATAAATAGCCGTTTTTATCATGAAAATAATCAATACAACACTATTTTGATCATTTGAACAAAAACAAGCCCGGCACGACATATATATACAGTTAAAACAATCATATTATTGTAGATAAACAGTTAAAACAATCATATTATTGTAGATAAACAGTTAAAACAATCATATTATTGTAGATAATCAGTTAAAACAATCATATTATTGTAGATAAACAGTTAAAACAATCATATTATTGTAGATAAACAGTTACAACAATCATATTATTGTAGATAAACAGTTAAAACAATCATATTATTGTAGATAAACAGTTAAAACAATCATATTATTGTAGATAAACAGTTAAAACAATCATATTATTGTAGATAAACAGTTAAAACAATCATATTATTGTAGAGAAACAGTTAAAACAATCATATTATTGTAGATAAACAGTTTAAACAATCATATTATTGTAGAGAAACAGTTAAAACAATCATATTATTGTAGAGAAACAGTTAAAACAATCATATTATTGTAGATAAACAGTTAAAACAATCATATTATTGTAGATAATCAGTTAAAACAATCATATTATTGTAACTCAAAAAATATATAAGCTTTCTGAATTCTATAGTTTCTGATTATATACCAACTATGAACTATGTCGTTTTGTTTTATTCAAATGATTTCATATTGAAATATATGTTTTTAATGTTTTTGTAACTAACTCTTATCAATATGTCAGATAGAAACATTAGTGGAGGAGTTCATCATTGATTACAAACCTTTTTTTCCCCTCAAATCTTTCTAGGTTTAAGTGTACTGAAGCACCTTAGATGACCGTGAAATCTATATTCAACCGTCTCAGCTTCTTGTGTTACCTTAACCATTTCTTCATCATCCAAGATATCCGAAAAAAGATCACTCTTAACGTTGAAATAATGTTGAAAAAATATGATGAACAGTTAAATTGTGTGCATGAATGGGGCAGTCCATTTTAATAAAAGGTGTGTTAATATATATTACCTGTAGGTGTCCAATAAGTTAATAAAAGAAAATATGCGCATGAATGGGACAGTCAATTATAATATAACAGGGGTGTTGTAACTGATAGTGTTATAGATGCATCTTACCATTTAGGTGTCCGGTATGTTGACAAAGGAATTAGCTTTCAACACTTGCAATCCGATAGTATGTTAAACGCCTCTACAAGTCCACTATGTTGGTAGAAAGAACACTTGTCAGCCTAACGGCCCCACGTGTTCTTTCTACCAACATATTGGACTTTAAGAGGCTTATAACCTATACTCAAAATTGCTTTTTTTCAAATCAATTTGCCTTTAATCTTCTATAGAACCAGAAAGCTGAATGTAGCAAAAGGCCATGGCAGAGAGCATGTATTGCTCACATGGAATAACGGTAAAAATATTCATTTCCAATTTTCATCCTGACTATATAATATGTTAGTGATGTTATACTATACAGTATTTCTAACAGTGGTGATTTTCATGTATTGGTGAATCATTATGTGGTGTTTCGCATATTTTAATAGTCCAAGTCAGTTAATGGTATTGAAAAACATATCTGTTGGTGTTTGTGTCTTTTATAACTTAAACAATTTGCTAATAAGTCATTTTTAAATGTTCTGAATTGTCGAGCAGCAATAGATACTCTCGGTAATGGTCGGAGTATTCCTATAGCCGACCTGTACATATTGTCGGTAATGATCGGCGTATTCCTGCATCCGAGATGTAATATTGTCGGGAATGGCCGGAGTATTCCTATAGCCGAGCTTTAGATATTGTCGGGAATGTTCGGAGTATTCCTATAGCCGAGATGTAGATATTGTCGGGAATGGCCGGAGTATTCCTATAGCCGAGATGTAGATATTGTCGGGAATGTTCGGAGCATTCCTATAGCCGAGATGTAGATATTGTCAGGAATGGCCGGAGTATTCCTATAGCCGAGATGTAGATATTGTCAGGAATGGCCGGAGTATTCCTATAGCCGAGATGTAGATATTGTCGGGAATGTTCGGAGCATTCCTATAGCCGAGATGTAGATATTGTCAGGAATGGCCGGAGTATTCCTATAGCCGAGATGTAGATATTGTCAGGAATGGCCGGAGTATTCCTATAGCCGAGCTTTAGATATTGTCGGGAATGTTCGGAGTATTCCTATAGCCGAGATGTAATATTGTCGGGAATGTTCGGAGTATTCCTATAGCCGAGATGTAGATATTGCCGGGAATGACCGGAGTATTCCTATAGCCGAGATGTAGATATTGCCGGGAATGGCCGGAGTATTCCTATAGCCGAGCTTTAGATATTGTCGGGAATGTTCGGAGTATTCCTATAGCCGAGCTTTAGATATTGCCGGGAATGGCCGGAGTATTCCTATAGCTGAGATGTAGATATTGTCGGGAATGGCCGGAGTATTCCTATAGCCGAGCTTTAGATATTGCCGGGAATGGCCGGAGTATTCCTATAGCCGAGATGTAGATATTGCCGGGAATGGCCGGAGTATTCCTATAGCCGAGCTTTAGATATTGTCGGGAATGTTCGGAGTATTCCTATAGCCGAGATGTAGATATTGTCGGGAATGTTCGGAGTATTCCTATAGCTGAGATGTAGATATTGTCGGGAATGGCCGGAGTATTCCTATAGCCGAGATGTAGATATTGTCGGGAATGGCCGGAGTATTCCTATAGCCGAGCTTTACATATTGTCGGGAATGTTCGGAGTATTCCTATAGCTGAGATGTAGATATTGTCGGGAATGTTCGGAGTATTCCTATAGCCGAGATGTAGATATTGTCGGGAATGGCCGGAGTATTCCTATAGCCGAGCTTTAGATATTGTCGGGAATGTTCGGAGTATTCCTATAGCCGAGATGTAGATATTGCCAGGAATGGTCGGAGTTTTTCTTTAGCCGAGCAATAGATGTTGCCACGAAAAAGTCAAAAGGCATCCAAACGCGAAAGTAAATCGCTGCGAAAACATGTTGGTTTATAGTACTTTGTAACAGAAGCTGTTCCCGAACTAGATTGCGTTTATCTATCACTGAATACCAACTTGACAAAGGCAAATTTAGTGAAGTGCTCGCCTTTGTGAGGTCGACATTATCAACCTATAACTGCCAACAGAAAGCAGTTCAATGCTTAATCACTATAATTAACGGAATTCAACTTTCCCCGTCATTACCGGATGTGAACCTGTTAACAACTTTATTATGAGATAAAGTATATAGAGGCTACGCAAATGAAAAAAGCCAAAGGCCCACAACAGGACACTTCATCACTTCGGCGGCCTCACGAGCCTTCACCGCATAGTCAGGGAGGCAAGTGTCATTACAGATACCAGTCAGGAAAATGTCGCTGAATGATCGTCTGGATAACTTAGAAGCTGTTATTATAGATAAAGTCACTTTACGGGTATTTGAAGTTTTTGAAGCAAACATCGACATAAACATCGACATAAACATCGACGAAAAATTAAAGACGTCAGGACTGAGTTCGATGCCAAAATCGAGGCTGTGAACGTGAAAATAGGTGGCATTGAGTCGTATGGTAAGCGGTGAAATTACATCATAATACCAAAGATAGGACTTGATTTGTACGAGTCCCAGAAGACCGCCGAAAATGCCGTCATGACAATCTTACGTGGCGTATTGAAGCTGAAAGGCGTAAAAATAAATGCCAAAGAAAGAAAGCAAAGCTTTAATGGGAAACCTTGGGTTATCTTGGTGACAAACACAGGAACAGAAAGACAAAGTTCTCTCTCGCAAAAACGTCTTCGGTCAACTGACTTGTACAAGTACATACATTGAACAAGATACAGACAATGAATACAGAAAACAACAATGAAATCTGAGAGTTATAGCCAGTTATCTCGGGAACGCTTATAAAGTGATCAACGGTCGGATAGTGAAGGATAGAGAAAATCGTTCATATAAGGTAGATGAAACAGCAATCACACTGGAGGTACGCGTGCGTACAGGTTACCACTACGCGTGCTCACTTTTCAAAACATGACCGGAACTGGACGACGGTTAAGTCACGTGGTCACAGACGGACATTCTCCGGGGAATGGACACAGAGGTCATATAATCGCTGGAATGACTCCGCAAGGATAAAACACCGTAATTATTTCAACGGTACCAACGAGCGTTATGGAACCGCTGATCGCGGTAATAGCCGCCAGTTGGATACCAACCGCTCAAAAAGCACATAGGACGGAATTTGGCTTGGAATGTGGAACCTAGGAGGATGGTCCCGACCCACCAGTATCAGCAGTAACCAAATTCAATTTTCAGGGAAAGTGTTTTAAAAGCATACACAGGCAATATTCCTTCACCACGTGAATTCACACGAAATTCACGTGAATTTCACGTGAAAAGGGTAAAAAAGTGAAATTCACGTGAATTTCACATGGATTTCACATGAAAAAAATCACATGAATTTCACGTGAACTTCACATGGATATGATTTCGATATCTAATGTTGTGTCGAAACATTTTGGAAAAGGAAAGATTGCGGAAGTGTTATACACATGAAATATTACATATATCTACGGAGGGTAGACTATGGATTAAATTCTACTCAGTGATCAAGTATTTTTAGTTTGTGTTATTTACCGCCTAAGGAGTCGAGGAGATCAGTTGATTCCACAATATTCGTTTCTAAATATTTGGATCAAGTACATATTTATCAAAATATTGGTGATACCATTGGGTACCATCTCGTAGATTTCCTGACCGATTCAAATTTCATCATGGTCAACGGGAGAAAAGGGATAGCGAACTTCACTTGTATATCTACGAGAGGGAAGTCTATCGTCGATTATTTACTGGTTCCCCAGGAGAATTTAGATTTTGTGTCAAATTTTAATATTTATCCAATGACTGAAATTTGTAACAATATTAACATAGACGAAGAAAATACTTCAGACCAATCGTTATTGTCTTTCACTATCAAAGCCAGCTCTCTGCGGTGCATGTCTTCCGAGCCGACACCACAAAATATAGATACAACACTAGGAATATACCGGAAGACTTATGAAGGCTATGATATCAGTTCTGTCTGCTATAGACGCAATTGAAGAAGCCACTGAACAAGACAGTGATATGAATAAAAAATAAATAGAAGTTTTATAGACCTAATACATAGTGAAATGGAAAACAAACATCCCAAAGGTCAATCAAACCTCCAACGGAACAAAAGAACTATATTTTCCAAAAGGAGACCATATTGGAACACCGAATTAAAGAGGTTATGGGAGATAAGACGTGATAGTGAACGTAAATGGCTCGAAAATCGGACGAGATCAAAACGTTTAGTGGAACAACTTCGTGAAACATATATAAAAGATGGGACATTTTTTGACCAGGCAGTAAGGTGGGAAAAGCGCCGCTTTCAATCAATAGGCAAAACAGCAGGAACTATTAGAGCTGAGCAAAACTGCACCCACAGATTTCTGGTAGAAAATAAAACAAAAATTGATACCGGATAAAGTGATAGACAAGGATGTTAACATAACTACGGACGACGAGCAAGTCTTAAGAGTATGACAGGATGTTCATAAAGAGTTGTACAACGTACCGTCTGACTCCGATGTAAGATATTCAGCGGATTATCTCCAACATTCACTAGGCCCTGTGCTAGATACAGACATTACCATTTTAAACAACCCCATATCTATAAAGGAAGTAGGGAGTATGGAGCTAAACTGAACAAAGCTGCAGGTATAGACGATATCCAAAGTACAGTGCTGAGGACTCCAGCCTGTATAGAATACCTCACAGGATTATATGTAACTCATTCCGATCAGGCATAGTTCCTGATAAAACATTCAGGCGACGGGCCGCCCAGGACCCCAGAAGCTATCCAAGAAATGGTGCAAAGTTCTGCATTCTGATAAAGTGATCTATGATATATATTATCTATATTTTTTTTAATTTTCTTTTTTTTTAATCTGATTTTTTCCCTTCATGATAAACAGTTTAGGATGTTAGATGGTGTATTGTCATCATTTTGTGGAAGTTTCAGAATCACATTTTTCCTTCTTTCATTTTCGCGACTTTCTTAATGAAATTTCAGGACTAACTGTTTAGAGGGCGAGGGACATTAAAGAAAATAAAGCGGGGATCTCGGAGCAGCCCAAGACCAATTGGTTTTGAAATAGAGCTAATTAAACTATAATATATGTTGTGATTATTTTCAAATGCGCTTATGTCCACACAAACTTCCAAAAAGGCAGAGTTTTCAGATTACATAGAACACATAAGATCGTTTTCGCTCTCAATTTGTTGTCGTGCATTCTTTGTTTTAGATTTGCAAATGCTAAGGCAGCAGGATATTGTTTCGATCGTGAGTTTTCTGGGTGTCTTACTAAGGGTATAAAGTGTACATGTAGACATTCTATACAGAGAAAAAGAGGCAATGGAAACGACTGAAAACTGTAAGGGAGGCTTAGAAAAGAAAGATGTTTGACGGAAGAATTAGTGATATATTACCACCATATGAAAGACAATTCTTAATGTTATTGTTGTTTAACATAAAACATCACCTTTAGATGACATTGCGAGGAGATACTCTTCTACACACTACCTGTAACTATAGCCATTGTCTTCAAAATGAGACCTATTCCATATTCCCTCTGTTGTTATATATACATATGAATATGACTTCGCGCGTCAACATTGGAAATGGAACCGGGATGCCGTGGAAAACGGAACCCAATATTAAATTCTCTCAACACACCCGTTAAAAAGTGAACCACATAAAAGTTTTGGATCTCGGTACTAGTTTACATTGTCATAGATGTTGCGATAAAATATGCTTACATGATAAACGATATTGAAGATAACTGATGAAATAAAATGGCCTGTGACCTTAGGTGACCTTTGATATCACATTAGACTGCTGTGAGAAGTGTATATAAATTGTATATAATACTCGACATTGAGTAACACTTCAAGTCGTACCATCTGGTATCCCAGATAATGACCATTAGCATCACTTTAAATAAGATGTATCCGATTTATCGACATTGATTGATAATTTGATCCGTGACCTTTAGTGACCGAGATACTGACCTTTCGTATACCTTTACACTGTTTTAAAATATGCATATAAAATGTATACGATATTGATCGACATTGATTAATAATTTGACCTTTGACCAATGGTGAACCATATAATGACCTTTGAAATAACTAAACACTGTTACAAAATATTCATGTAACATGTACACGAAATTGGTCGAAATTGATTAACGATTTAACCTGTGACCTTTGGTGACCAAGATACCTTTCGTATAACTTATCACTGTTATAAGATATTCATATAGCATGAACACGGTATTGATCGACATTTATAAACAATTTGACCTGTGACCTTTGGTGACCCATATAATGACCTTTGGTATAAACTTCAAACTGTTTTATGAAATGCATATTCTTATGTATACGATATTGATCGACATTGACCATTGACCTTGGTGACCCATATGATGACCTTTTGCATCAATTTTATCTGTAACAAGCTATTCATACAATTTCTGTGTAACATGTATACGATATTGATCGACATAGATTTGTCCAATGATGTTTTCGGTAATTTATTCATAGACTGAGACCAACTGAAACGTTTGATACGGAATTGGTGTCATTTTGTAAATCTATTTATTATGGAAATGAGTCAATATGTTATGGGGTCCATTTTCAACGTTGAATATGGAACCGATGTCATTTTGACATATAATATGAAAATGGGTCAGTATGTTGTGGGGTCCATTTTCAGCGTTGTATATGGAACCGGGGTCATTTTTTTAAACAAATAATATGAAAATGGGTCAGTATGTTGTGGGGTCCATTTTCAACGTTGAATATGGAACCGGGGTAAATTTTTTTAACAAATAATATGAAAATGGGTCAGTATGTTGTGGAGTCCATTTTCAACGTTGAATATGGAACCGGGGTCATTTTTTTTTAACAAATAATATGAAAATGGGTCAGTATGCTGTGTGGTCCATTTTCAACGTTGAATATGGAACCGTGTCATTCTTAACAATTAATATGGAAATATGTCAGTATGCTGTGGGATCCATTTTCAACGTTGAATATGGAACCGATGTCATTTTTACAAATAATATGGAAATGGTTCAGTTTATTGTGGAGTCCATTTTCAATGTTGAATATGAGACCGGGGTCATTATTTAGAAAAAGTATGGAAATAGGTCAGTATGTTGTGGGGTCTATTTTCAACGTTGAATTTGGAGCCGGGGTTATTTTTTAACAAATTATATGGAAATAATTCAGTATGTTGTGGGGTCCATTTCCAATGTTGAATATGGAACCGGGTCATTCTTAACAAACGATATGGAAATTGGGCAGTTTGTTGTGGGCTCAATTTTCATACTACTGACCCATTTCCATCTTATATGTTAAGAATGTTCCATATTCAACGTTTACAATGTTCCCTTGTTATGATCATCAAAGAGAAACATTATCAACCCTTACTGATTACATTCAAAATTACCCCGGTTCCAACGTTGATAATGGATCCCACAATAACTGACCCATTTCCATATTGGATGTTCAAAATGACACCGGCTCCATATTCAAATGTTTCAGTGGATCTCGGCTTATGAATAGATACTCGAATGCTTAATAGGACAAATTGTTTATCAATGTCGATCAATATCAAATATATATTATGTAAATATCTAATAATAGTTAAAATGTATACAAAAGGTTATTGGTCACCAAAGGTCAAAGGTCAATGTCGATCAATATCGTATACATAAGAATATGCATATCATATAACAGTTTAAAGTTTATACCAAATGTCATTATAATGGACACCAAAGGTCACTGGTCAAATTCTTCATAAATGTGCACCAATGTCTTATACGTGTCATATTCATATTTTATAAGAGTGATAAATATATCAAGGGTCAGTATAATGGACGCCAAAGGTCACAGGTCAAATTCTTCATAAATATCGACAAAAGTCATATACATGCCATATGCATATCTTATGACAGTGATAAGTTATACCAAAGGTCATTATTTAGTTCACAAAATATCAAAGGTCAAATTGTTTATCAATATTGCTCAATATCCTATACATTTTATATACATATCATATTACAGTTTGAAGATATACCAAATGTCATTATATGGGTCACCAAAGATCGAATTGTTAATCAATATTGATCACTTTCGTATGATTGTTAAATTGCATACATACACGTATTTTATTCACAGCAACATGTACATGTGATTCTGTGTGATTCAAGTATCTGTGTAGGTGACCCAGTTTGGATGAGTAATAATAAACCATGTAATACTCTGAGTTTATAATTAATTATGCTAAATTGGAAAGAAAAAGTTAAAAACACATATATGTGCATAGTGTCTGCCTGGGTTGGGGGGCAGGCGTGTATTCAGCCATGAGTGGATGACTACTGGGTGTAAGCACCTGATGGACAGTTTTGTCCTAAACTCTTGGTTTGACTAGGCATCTGCCTCCCATCCAGGTAGATAACATGCAATATCAAACATATTTATAAATTCTAATTATAACAGTAATGGAAAACCCACTGTATATATACAGAGAGAATTTGAATTTCTTTCCCCTGTACATATACATGTATAACATGTGCGAGTGTGTGTGTGTGTGAGCGCGTGTGTGTGTAATACTATATATTACTCTACATTGTATGCTATTAATACCGGATGTTTGTTTTTTTTTGTTAATATTATTATAACACGGAGAGAACTTAAAATAGGCTTAAGCTTGATGTTCAATCCTATTGTTATTTTAAACAATAAAATTTGTTGAAATGAAATGTACATGCGATTCACTTTTTAACGGGTTCCGTTTTCAACAGGCTACACGTGGAAAAGAAAGACCTAATGGGGTTCATTTTCAACAGGAGAATCAGTTTTCCACGGTGGTCCGGTTTTATTTTTAACGTTGAACATTTTCCACGAGGGTCCATTATCTACGTTACACCGGCTGCGTCTCCGTCTGGATCCGCCGATGTATACCATACTAAATAACCGTAAAATACGGAAATAATCCACGTCCGTCTGCTTTGTGGACATAATAAAAGCATTCAACAGTGTAATCATAGATCTTTTATGGTTAAAATTGAAGCATCTCGGGTTATTTTAGCGAGCGATACAATTTCTGTACGTACACAGCCCTAGTAGGGTTTGGGTAAATCGCAAGTTAACTGACCCATTCGGGGTCTCGACTGGATTAAACAAGACTGTAAAGCCTCACCGACACTTTTCCCTATCTACGTAAACGACTTGGCTAAAGGTTCATGTAGAAGACACAATGATATCCATCCTTCTGTATGCGGACGATATAGCTATCGTATCGCCGGATGAAAACTCTATGCAAAATATGCTTGATAAATTGAAAATGTTTATAAACAAGGACAAAACTAATGTTGTTCATTTCCATAACTCTTCTTCGACTTTAAAACAATTTAAATTTACATGTAGTGACTCTGATATTGACATCTGTTCTAAGTATACATACTTAGGATTGTGGTTCCATTGAACATCTGTACGGGAGTTGTATAAGTCTGCAAAGTAGAGCTGTTTATGCCCTTTACTCAACGTTCACCAACGCGGGAGGTATGACTTACTCGGTATGTACCAAATTGTATATTTCTTTCGTAGAGCATATAAATTACTTCGCGAGTGGAATCTTGGGTATAAACTCCTACAGAGAAGTAACATTCTTGGAGCATCGACGTTTTCCAGTAACTTGGCTACGTCAACTACCATGAAACAGACTATTAACGATTTAAGATTTTATATCAGAATAATAAATACGGAAAGTGATAGGACATTGAGTAAAATTCATAAATTGTCTCTTCGTACTACTTGGGATTCGCGGGTTTATAATCTAATAGTAAAGGCTAATTTAATGGATATAATTTCAGCACAAAAGCCATTAAACTCGAATATGAGAAATATATCAGCTGACAGCTGGAAAAACATATCGTGGAATGATGATGGAAATGTTAATGGTAACAAATTACGTCATTATAGAACCTATAAGTAGGAATATACAAGCGATTTTGTGTTTGTTAAAGAGGTCTGTTGTGCAATTTCAGATATGGGTCACTTTCCTTAGACATTTACCCATAAAAATGAAATCTGTAAATATTGTTTATCAGACCAGGTTGAAGGCGAAGTTTTGAATACAATGTAATTTTATGATGATTTACGCTGGCCTCATTTATTTGACGCAAATAAATATGTTGATTTTACTAGTATGGACAGTTTAAATCAGTTCAAATATCTAGTAGACAAATCTCCACCAAATCTTCTCGCCAATCAACTTTATGCTATGTGGAGGAGAAGAAGCAACTTTTTTCAATGGACAATCATCCCACTCAATGGAAAGTCATCGCTTCATTCTAGGAGACACGGTCCATAAGTGGAAGAAGAACTTTTCGTAGCTTTTTATTCAATGACATGTAGCATTTTATACTTTATTTAGTTTTATAGTGTCTAAATAAGTCATAAATGGCAGGACATATTTTACTTTGAGAGAAGTTTTGTAGGATGTATTTTATATGTTGTAAACAATTGAACAAAATTGAACAAACTGTTGTTCCGTGTAAAAAAGTGCGTAAGATAATAGAAAACCAAACAAGTATAATCAATGTAGTACAAATATTTAATGTAAATTGATATCAAGAAAATACTACAAAAAATAAATAAATAAACTGTCCATTTTTCAAAAGGAAAATGTGTTTCTTTAGACTTTTTCCACAACTGCGGTGTTCTTCACATGGCACAATGTTAATGCGCCGGTTGGCAGATTATGAGATAGCAATGCTCAACTACTGTTGGTAAGGTTATATAATGACAATGTCATCAATGAAACATATATAAGTATATTCCAGTTTTGGTTAGGAAAGAATGTGTACTTTGAGAGACATTAACAAATTGACATTGTACAATCAACTGTAAAGGAAATCCACGATCCATTGGTATAGTATTTATTCCAAGACATACAGATGGTATTGATGCCAATTCCCTGTGGGGGTAACGAAGATGAAATGCCATAATTGGTTTGTGAGTATTCTAGAGCACAAACTAGTTTCTGTGATGAAAGCGTAAAACATTTCTGTTCAGCAAACATAGGATGGTATTAATGAATCAGATGAAGCAGTAGCGCGAACACATTGAAATTCCATTTAACTCTGCCTTATGTACAGTATCCTTCAGAAGTACAAAGCTGATATTAAATCTACTGGTATAGATTGTCCGTATCCTCACTCAACGTCGAAACACTAGTCACTATAATACTTGAAGAGTTTGAGTCCCCGCTCTCCCGTACCTAACTGTAAGTATGTCCACAACACATCACCCTTCTGTATACCTACTGGTCCCTGGTATACTTTGTTTGTGTGAAGTGTTTTTATGTACTTCCCTGTTCCACTTATCAGTTCTATTGTTTTTCTTGCCCAGTCAGCAATAACAATATTCCCCCTACTGTCATACACAACTCTGTGTGGATAGAACTCGTCTTGTGAGACAGACTTCTGTACCTGTATCCCCTCCCCCCGGTAATGAACCAGAGGCTGGAGTGTTTGGTTGAATACAATGATCAGTTTACTACTCATTACAGCTATATTACCTGTAACACTGCACTGTGTGATGGAGCGTACATACCCTCTCCCTGACACCTCCACCATGTCTGTATGTAACACCAGACCGTCTTCTGTGTACATCACCACCTTGAACTCCTGTAAACCTCCTGCACCCACCACTACCTGATCCTCCCTGGTCACACACAGACTGCGCGGAACATCCTCTGTAGTGAACCTTGTGACTGGTGAAGATGGTGGAGATACTTCACAGATAGTCCTGTCATCATAACAACAGAACCACAGACGACCTGTGGTGGGGTGCAGACTGATGTTTCTAATGTAACTGTTGTGATGTATCGTCTGTATGACCTGGCCTTCGTTGCTGATTAGCTCTACTTTCTTCTCGAGAAGATAGCACAGCCATGCACGTCCATCATATGTAGGACAGATCGATATGATGATATCCGGGGATGAGAAATCGGACATGACGGTTGGACGGTCATGAAGTTTGTACCGGCCTTCTTGACTAGACGCTTGGCCAGTCTCTGTAAGCTGTTTTGATTGGACTACTGGACTTTGACCAGAGTGACCACAATTTGCTGGTCCTGTCTGGAGATGGTTCGAAGGAGTGTTTATGGTCCCGATGGCCTGCTTTAGGTTACTGTGTCTGTCCATATTTGGAGTTAACTCTGTAGTGTCTATATCCGGTGTCGATTGGATGTTTGAATCCATTTCCTGGATTTTTGATTCCGAGTCGCATGCGAGTTCATCAGTTCCTTTCTGCTGAGTCTGTTTGTGATCTTCATGAAGTTTCTTCAGAGTATCCAACCTCCTCTCCAGGTCTGTGATGTGGGTCTGGATAAGGTCCGTGTTCGCCACCTCCAGCTTATCGCAAATTGATAAATAATTCTCGGTTATCTTGTCCAGTCGTAACTTACTTTGATTATTATTGTCGATGATGTCTTTGCGAAGTTTTTTGAAGAGGGGTTTACATGAAGACATTTCTGTTTGACATGAACTAAGTTCCTGGTTCAGTTTCGGAATGCTAGCGTTGTCGGTCTGAATGACTATGTCTTGGGTAATATTTTTTTCATGGGTTTCAATTTCTGTTAATTCCTGAAAGCTATCTATGTGTAGTTTATGACTACTTAAGGCGCATGTTATACAGATCATCATTTGGCAGTCTTGACACAATAATTTGGCGTCATTTTGTTGGTGAATCACACACTTTGGTCGTCCTTTGACTCTGATAGAAAGCTGTTCATACCCGCGTTTCGAGGCCATGACTGCTATGATTTGGTGTGGCAATATGGAGTTTAGGTTTAGCGACACTCGGGATCCTCTTGCTGTATCTCTATAACAAAGAAACGACGGAATAAGTAACAAACATCTACATTGTTATAGGTACAGTTATATATGGGATTCCTAAAAATCTCAAATCGTTGTTAGTATAGAACGGAACTAAGCTATATATATCAGAGTAAACTGAACTCACCCCCTTCTATCCGTAGTGAAAAGTGGAGTCGGATTCTTAATTCATTTCTCCAAATAACTTCTTCCAGGGACACATTTTGCACAATTGGTTGCTTTGCTTTATCAATATTACGGCTAGAGTCGAAACATTTACGTACTTTTGTTTATGAATATGATAAATTTTACGTACAATAACTTACACATGCCCCATAATAAGCGTAAGAAATGCTGTACATATATATAGTTAGCGTACGTATAGGGGCATTGCTTTGAGTACATTATTTTATAATGGTTGTACATTGTAAAACGTGGTTACACACAAATGTGGACACAAATTATGAATGTGTTACATACAGCACGTCAGAGTCTTTGGGTAGCCCGACGGTTACATAGAAAAAAAAAACAACCCAAAAACATAAAATTAAACCCGTCGGCAGTCATCTAAACACAAACCCGACTAGAGATGGTTTTGTAGCTGATCCCGAAGCGTGCTAGCTATGTGACCTTTAACTAAACAGCTGTATTAGTCATCAATGGTAAACAATAGCGTAGTCGATTGAGCTGCAGGCACTTTGACTGGGTAGCCACCAATTACTACAAGGAAAAGTTAACAACGGTTTCAGCCATAGCTGAAATGCAGAAGTAGCCGACAAATTAATTCCGTTGAATGTATTGACTGTAGTCCTTACGGCCAATGAGGACGTATTACATACTATTCTGGAAAGGGTTGTGACGAGTTAAGGTCTTCTTTTATTTGCTTCAAAATAGATTCAAAAGAGAGGTTTTCGTGCGAGATGGGCATTCCTACACGGTTCACCATTTTAGTCCCGTCCAGCAGACAAGGGATTAGTGGTAAGTTGTTAGAAACATACAGGTGGTTGTTAGGGGTGTAAAAGTTTATATACTGTGGTTTGTGTAGGGGACGTAATACCGTATGTGTGTGTTACCCGTAACGACCCTGATCTACCGGATTACCTACCTGGGAGAGATATCGACAACATACGTTTTGTCGTTACCTACTCTATATACATGACTATTGTTAAAGTATCTTTATAACATAAGTAACTGTTTCGTATGCCAGTATGTAGACGCTAAAAAATCAACGAAGCATAACTTGTGCATATATTTTTCTTTCTCGAAACATGAGATAATGATTGACACTATAACACATGGTGAGATTTTTTTTAGCAAACCAATTATTTCAAATCGGCCCCATCAGGAACGATTAAATGAATTTTGACTAAAGCAGTCGACGTTAATGGCCATGGGGGACTATTATATTAACGGAAGGTTTCCGTCTGGGAGAGGTGCACAGGATATAAATGGTTAAAGGTTACAATGGAAGGGTGGCGGGGGTTATAGTTAAAGAGGGAATAATCCCCTGCCTTGAGTGTGTGATAGACATATATTCAACCCGAGACAGAGAATTCACACCCTAGGGATCATCGATGAGGGGATATTACACTCTAGATGGTAACAGAGATATCACACTCCAGGGGTGACAAAGATATTACACAATAGGGGGTGACAGAAAAATCACACCCAAGGGTAAGACAGAGAAATCACACCCTAGGGAAAAAAAGCTAACGGGAGTGAAAGAAATACAAATATACCATATTATGTGACCTGTTTTTACCACAATAGTAAAGCTAATCTGAGGATGAAATGTTTTGTGTAAATGTTTGTTCTTTTCACAATTTTTGAAGGGATGTAATAATATGACAAAGTGAAATGCCGCTAAGTGATATGCAAAACTTTGGAATTTCGAAAATGTATACAGATTTTACACTTTCTTGTTAGACATAACAAATAATTAGCAAGTTTATCATTTTTCTAAAGCAATAATTTGATAGAAATTTAAATAAAAAAGGAAGTATCACAATACCAAATGCGAGCTACATTTTTTTTCCCATCGGCCCCGTGAAGCGACCTACAAGTGTACACCAACCAAAACCTATTGGACCACGTGATTAAAACTAGTCCCGGTCAAAGGACACCGTGTCAACCAATCATAAACGCCTTATTAACTATTTGTTATTCAACAATTGTAATGAATACTCTGGGAATAAAACCCACCTACTGCAGTAGACAGGATTTTACTCTATTTCCAATGTTAAGGCTCCTCTTCCCCATCCTAGGGAAGCCAAATCCTCGGTGTAAACAGTAGATGGGTATTATTCCTAGGGTATCAAATAACCATTACAATTGTTGAATAACAAACAGTTAATACCTAACGTAGAGTTTTCCATTTACATAATCTATTAAGTCGTTATAGGTTAGAAGTGATATAAAGGATTGCTTCCATTCCAATATTTGCCCTTTTCTGGTCCTATGAGTGTCACAACCTCTATTTATACAACACAGAATCTCCTTCATCCAGTAATAACTATTTGAGGAAGATGCATTCAGTTGTTTAGGACATCGAATGGTTTAAAAGAAATGTTGACGTACGCTGAGCCAAAGCATCCTTCACATAATGGTAATTTTGACCAATTTTGTTTGGAACATTGATACGGAGATTTTACACAAAGAATGAACTGATAGTTTTAAAATGATTTGACTATTTACGACCTTTAAAGTATGTCAATGTCATCTAAATGGAGGGACTTTATAGCACTTTTCCAAGTTTCCTACTGGTCGGGGTTATCACAGTTTTCTAGAAAAATCTTATTGAAGCAACCGTTTACGAGTAATCAGAAGAATGACCAAGGTCGACGCGGGGTGATCCGAGTTTCGAATTTAATGCTGGATCATTGAAACTTATGAATCATGGGTAAAAAAGAAAATTACTTGAAAATTCGTCTTCTGTCGGCGACCAAAATATTTTGACGCAATGAATCGGTGAATCAAGGAGTTTTAGTGAGTACGGACGGACGACGGACACCATCACATAACATCATTTGCAGGACGTTCCATTTCAAGATTTTCATGTAAATTGTCTAAAACCTAATCAATATTTCAAATTTATTTTTCTACGTTTTCAAATGATAAAGATGCGGAGTTCGAGGTACGTATTAGACAAGTGATATGAACCAGTCGTATTGTATATCGACAAACAACAATAGTACACTAAATAACTAATACTCACCGACTAGTCCAAAACGATGGTTCTTTCTTCGATAATAAACGTCCTTACTGTGGCATTAACATGCTATGATGTGGTTGTTAGCGGAGTTTATACAGTGTTTGTCTACGTGTGTATTACCTGTAACGACCCTGATATATAGAGGTAACTACCTGGGAGAGATATTGACAACATTTACGTCATTGGTTTATTACGTAATCTACATACACAGTACTATTATCTAAATCATGATATTTGAACTACACAATTAACTGATCACTGTTTTGTGTGACAGTCTATAGAAACTGCTTATCTAAACCTTAATCTCAACGTGTCTCCATTCAGTTAGAATACCAACGGGAATTGTTTACTGACAGACAACGGAAGATTTTTTAATCTCTCCATGTACTTTTCAAAATCAAGCTTGCTTGTTTTTTGTTTTTGTTTTGTTTTTCTCAAAGTCTTTGTCATTAACAATACCAAGTAGTGAAGTTTGAAACAGAAAATATAACAGCTGTAAAACAGACGATACCAAATAAAGACGAAATCAGTCAAGCTACAGACGACACCCAGTACTGACGGAATTGGTGAAGCTACAGACGACACCCAATACTGATAGAATCAGCAGTCAAGCTACAGACGACACCCTATACTGACGGAATCAGCAGTCAAGCTACAGACGACACCCAATACTGCAGGGTAGGTCGGCGGGGGTTATAGTTATAGACGGAATCACCCCCCACCTTGAGGGTGTGATAGAGATATATTCAACCCCAGACAGAGAATTCACACCCTAGGGATGACAGAGGAATAACATCCTAGGAATGACAGTTATTAAACTCTAGTGAGTGACAGAGATATTAAACTCTAGTGGGTGACAGGGATATCACCATAGGGATGACATAGAGATTATTCACCCAAGGGGTGACAGAGAAATCACACCCTAGGGATCATCGATGACAGAGATATTACACTCTAGGGAGTGACAGAGAAATCACACCCTAGGGGATGACAGAAAAATCACACCCTAGGGAATGACAGAGAAATCACACTCTAGGGGGTGAAAAAGATATTACACAATAGGGGGTGACAGAGAAATCACACCCTGGGGAAAAATAGCTAACGAGAGTGAAAGAAATACAAATATACCATATTATGTGACCTGTTTTTACCACAATAGTAAAGCTAATCTGAGGATGAAATGTTTTGTGTAAATGTTTGTTCTTTTCACAATTTTTGAAGGGATGTAATAATATGACGAAGTGAAATGCCGCTAAGTGATATGCAAAACTTCGGAATTTCGAAAATGTATACAGATTTTACACTTTCTTGTTAGACATAACAAATAATTAGCAAGTTTATCATTTTTCTAAAGCAATAATTTGATAGAAATTTAAATAAAAAAGGAAGTATCACAATACCAAATGCGAGCTACATTTTTTTCCCATCGGCCCCGTGAAGCGACCTACAAGTGTACACCAACCAAAACCTATTGGACCACGTGATTAAAACTAGTCCCGGTCAAAGGACACCGTGTCAACCAATCATAAACGCCTTATTAACTATTTGTTATTCAACAATTGTAATGAATACTCTGGGAATAAAACCCACCTACTGCAGTAGACAGGATTTTACTCTATTTCCAATGTTAAGGCTCCTCTTCCCCATCCTAGGGAAGCCAAATCCTCGGTGTAAACAGTAGATGGGTATTATTCCTAGGGTATCAAATAACCATTACAATTGTTGAATAACAAACAGTTAATACCTAACGTAGAGTTTTCCATTTACATAATCTATTAAGTCGTTATAGGTTAGAAGTGATATAAAGGATTGCTTCCATTCCAATATTTGCCCTTTTCTGGTCCTATGAGTGTCACAACCTCTATTTATACAACACAGAATCTCCTTCATCCAGTAATAACTATTTGAGGAAGATGCATTCAGTTGTTTAGGACATCGAATGGTTTAAAAGAAATGTTGACGTACGCTGAGCCAAAGCATCCTTCACATAATGGTAATTTTGACCAATTTTGTTTGGAACATTGATACGGAGATTTTACACAAAGAATGAACTGATAGTTTTAAAATGATTTGACTATTTGCGACCTTTAAAGTATGTCAATGTCATTTAAATGGAGGGACTTTATAGCACTTTTCCAAGTTTCCTACTGGTCGGGGTTATCACAGTTTTCTAGAAAAATCTTATTGAAGCAACCGTTTACGAGTAATCAGAAGAATGACCAAGGTCGACGCGGGGTGATCCGAGTTTCGAATTTAATGCTGGATCATTGAAACTTATGAATCATGGGTAAAAAAGAAAATTACTTGAAAATTCGTCTTCTGTCGGCGACCAAAATATTTTGACGCAATGAATCGGTGAATCAAGGAGTTTTAGTGAGTACGGACGGACGACGGACACCATCACATAACATCATTTGCAGGACGTTCCATTTCAAGATTTTCATGTAAAATGTCTAAAACCTAATCAATATTTCAAATTTATTTTTCTACGTTTTCAAATGATAAAGATGCGGAGTTCGAGGTACGTATTAGACAAGTGATATGAACCAGTCGTATTGTATATCGACAAACAACAATAGTACACTAAATAACTAATACTCACCGACTAGTCCAAAACGATGGTTCTTTCTTCGATAATAAACGTCCTTACTGTGGCATTAACATGCTATGATGTGGTTGTTAGCGGAGTTTATACAGTGTTTGTCTACGTGTGTATTACCTGTAACGACCCCTATCTATAGAGGTAACTACCTGGGAGAGATATTGACAGCATTTACGTCATTGGTTCATTACGTAATCTACATACACAGTACTATTATCTAAATCATGATATTTGAACTACACAATTAACTGATCACTGTTTTGTGTGACAGTCTATAGAAACTGCTGATCTAAACCTTAATCTCAACGTGTCTCCATTCAGTTAGACTACCAACGGGAATTGTTTACTGACAGACAACGGAAGATTTTTTAATCTAACCATGTACTTTCCAAAATCAAGCTTTTTTGTTTTTGTTTTGTTTTTCTCAAAGTCTTTGTCATTAACAATACCAAGTAGTAGGTTTGAAACAGAAAATATAACAGCTGTAAAACAGAAGACACCAAATAAAGACGGAATCAACCAAGCTACAGGCGACATCAAATATTGACAGAATTGTTCAAGCTACTGACGACACCCAATACTGACGGAATCAGCCAAGCTACAGACGACACCCAATACTGATAGAATCAGCCAAGCTAAAGACGACACCCAATACTGACGGAATCAGCCAAGCTAAAGACGACACCCAATACTGACGGAATCAGCCAAGCTACAGACGACACCCAGTACTGACGGAATTGGTCAAGCTACAGACGACACCCAATACTGACGGAATCAGCCAAGCTAAAGACGACACCCAATACTGACGGAATTGGTGAAGCTACAGACGACACCCAATACTGACGGAATCAGCCAAGCTAAAGACGACACCCCATACTGACGGAACTTTTTAAGCTACAGACAGCACTCAATACGGATAGAATTGGTCAAGCTACAGACGACTAGTCCAGCTACAGACGACACCCAATACTGACGGAATCAGCCAAGCTACAGACGACACCAAGTACTGACGGAATCAGCCAAGCTACAGACGACACCCAGTACTGACGGAATCAGCCAAGTTACAGACGACACCCAGTACTGACGGAATCAGCCAAGTTACAGACGACACCCAGTACTGACGGAATCAGCCAAGTTACAGACGACACCCAGTACTGACGGAATCAGCCAAGTTACAGACGACACCCAGTACTGACGGAATCAGCCAAGTTACAGACGACACCCGATAGGAGAGGAATGGCTCGATTAAGACGGTATATGAACTATTTCTATTTCTGATGTTAACAGTCGAAGTATAAAAAAAAAAAAAAAAAAACTTTGATGTTTTGATTAATGTGCAATGCGGGACGCATTGAATCAGAGGCGTGGGTAATAACGCGAATGCATGTAAATACTGTAATTAATAAACGATCTGCAGCGGCATAGTTTTGCTCAAGCCCTTGCTTGGGGGCGTGTCTGTAAGAGCGATAATGATTGGTTGATTCCATCCTGGCCGGAGGTATAAATAGAGGCTCCAGTAGACTAACAGGCTCTCTCTCTCGCTTTCGTTGTCGCTCGGACGACTGAATACTAAATAAAAAGGTAAAAAGATAACAGTCACCAAGCTGAATAAGTTTGGGCCTAGCTGCATAAGTTAGGGTTCCACTGTTGTACCGGTATCACGTATCGTTACAGGGTATCACAGTACAGGGCGACGTACTGTGTTACGGTGACTGTGATAGGTACCAAGACAAGTTTTAACGTGTTTTGGTAAACGGGTGACTCGGTAACGGTAGTCGCAGTCACGGTGTACATGTGTCGTGGTCAAGTTGACGTGATCACATAGTGTTGCTGTACAGGGTGTACAGGTGTAGGTACATTGTGATACAGTAGGTTTATCTAGGTATAGGTTGTATTCAGGCTATCACAGCGTTAAATATTTACCAGGCGTAAATTTGTTAATCGTTACATATTGAGATCAGGTACACTGGCCATTGTTTTGTATATATTGTCGGCAATATTAATTTTTGGTTACAACAGTTAGATATATACTTGGTCCAAGATGGAAGCTGTTAACGAACTGTGCCACGCAACTGTAACATAAATTGGTGGCAGCGTTGTGGGATCCAGTCACTGTTTTCAGAATAATTTTTATGAATTTCTACTTGTTTGGTTTTAGTTTACGTAGTATTTTAGTTACGTTGTTCAGAGCAAGTACATCGGTAGTATATGTTTATTGTGGCAGCTATATTTCATTTATATACATGTATCTCAAAATAGGATGACATCGATTTTACTGGCAAGATTGCTGATTTAGATGCAAGGAAAGCAGCATTAAAGGACACTAGCATTAGGTTAAAGTCACAGTCAACTCCTCTGTCTAGTAAACATAAGCAGGTGAAAGGTAGTGGACCTAGGGACTCTGGTTTGGATTCTACGTGGCCGTCTGGTAAAAGTGTTGGTTACAAAAACACTAGGGATACTATTTATATGGGTCCGTGGCAACCGGCTATGTTAGATGATGATACCAGTAACACACGTATCCATGATGATGTTGGACTTAGGAGACGGAGTACAAAACACGAGGACTACGGAGATTCGTACTCCAGTCAACAGGGGTCCACACATGATAACCCTCTCACGGACAGAAATGATATCGACGACGGTGCGGAAAACAAGTGACCATGAAAGGAGATACGTGACGAAACTGAGATGAGACAGAAATCCATGACTAATTACATGAAGCCAGCGACAATTACATGGCACATTTTGAAGCATGTAGCAGTATCAATCACTGGACGGAGTCACAAAAAGGGTTATATCTCGCAGCGTCATTAAGGGGTCAGGCACAGACTGTATTAGGTAACATGTCAAAATACAAACCGTGTCAATATACCTCGTTAGCATAAGCATTTGAGGCACGATTTGCTCCGAAAAACCAAACCGTGTTATATCGTTCGATGTTGAAGCAGAAGAGACGGGGACCATCAGACACAATTCAGAACTGGATGAAGGAATTAAAAGACTGACATATCTGGCTTACCCTATGGTCTCTCGAGATATAGCAGAGATGATGGCTAAGGATACTTTTATTGACGTCCTAACCGACGGCGATATGCGACTGAGAATAAAACAGTCCAGACCAAAGTCACTGAATGAAGCTGTTGGTTTAGCTGTCGAGATAGTCATTCTGTAATGTGGAAAGGGACAGACGAGATGAAATGAAATATGTTAGATCTGCCTCGGGTGTAGACCGAGATCATTATACCAATCATGGCGATGAGACTATAGAGCACTTAGCTAGTATGCCTGGGTCGTTACAGAAGTCTCTCAAGAAACTAGAGAAAGATATGCATAACTTAAAAGCATTTAAAACAGAAACAACGAGGAAACAGACAAAGGAATCAGACGGTACTAGTGCTACTTTTGTAAGGAATTTGGTCATATGAAAGGGAAATGTCGAAGCTATCTAGCAACTTTGGCTAGGAACACCAACGACGACACCTCAAACGTCATGCGCTTAAAATGTGTACACGAATACAGCTGTGCTGAGTCGGGGCTTTTTGTAGACTTGGATATCAATGGAGTCCATGCGAAGTTTCTAACAGATACAGGCGCTACTTTGTCATTGGTGCCAAAACAGACATTCCGGGCCATTGATAGTAAACAGAAAGTAAAGCTTCAGCCCAAGACACGATATATACTTGGAGCCAATGATTTACCCGTGGCCGTAATGGGTAAAGGGCGTTTCTATATAACTATAGACTCTTACAGATGTGAGTGTATGGTAGCAGTAGTTGATATGAAGCTAGATGGAATCAAAGACTTAGACTTCCTGAAGGAAAGCAGAATTGTTGAATGTGCACAAGGAAAAATGAGGATTGGACAGAAGGACAGCACGTTGACTTGGCTGGGAACATTGGGATGTTACCGGGTTAGCATGAAGGAAACACTAAATAGTATAAGTTCCAGACAACGAACAACTCCCAGACGACACTTTATCATCGAGTCAAGTGAGAGGTTCATGAAGAAAGGACAGGCTCTGGTTGCAAGGACCATTGTCAATGCAGGGAAACGGTACCTTTACGCCTACTCAACCCATCGGATTAAACAGTGAAAGTGTACCGTGGTACATATGTCGGCCGAATTAGCCCAGTTGATAAGGTAAGGATAAGGTGGAAAATGATGAGGCTGAAAATAGACAAAATTATCAAGAGTTACCGGACCATCTTGTACAATTTTATGAAGAAGCTAAAGAGGAACTTATACCAGAACAGGCAGAGCAGGTCAGACAGCTTTTGCTGAGGACACAGAATCTATTTGCTTAATCTGACGAGGATTTGGGACAAACGGACATGGTAAAGCATAAAGAAGATACTCAAAATGCGAGGCCTATTAAACAACCCCCACGACGGTTTCCCTACCACCCAGCAGAAGAAGTGGATCAACAAGGGCAAAGTATGCTCGACAGAGGAATAATAGAGCCATCGTCTAGTCCTTGGGCATCGGGTGTTGTGTTGGTGCAGAAAAAGGACGGAAGTCTTAGGCTCTGTGTGGCCTACCGTGGATATGGACGAAACCGATAAACAAAAGACTGCCTTTATCACCAGAAGCGGATTTTACCATTTCAATGTTATGCCTTTCGGGCTTTGCAATAGTCAAGCAACATTTGAACGGCTGATGAAGACAGTACTGGCCCAGCTGAATTGGGAGATATGCTTGGTGTACATTGGTGACGTATGGTCTTAGGGAAAACGTTTTGTGAAGCAATCGCCAAATTAGAAAAGGCTTTCAACAGACTGAGCAAGGCAGGATTGAATTTCAAGGCGAAGAAATGCCATCTTTTTCGTAAACGAGTGTTATTTCTCGGTTACAGTGTTTCAGCAGATGGTATATCAACAGACCCAGAGAAGGTAAAAGTAGTAAGGGATTGGCCACTTCCTGTGACACAAACGGATGTCAGATCATTTTTCGGACTCTGTAGTTATTATAGGCGTTTCATTCACAAGTTTGCTGAGATAGCCAAACCCTTAAACCAGCTGACGGAAAAGGGGACAATTTTCACATGGACAGAAAGATGCTGTGATGCATTCGGAGGAGGCTTAAGAAATGTTTGACCACAGCATCAATCCTAGCGTATCCTGATTTCTCAAAACCGTTCATCTTAGACACAGACGCAAGTGAGATTGCTATTGGTGGAGTGTTGTCACAGTGCATTGATGTTAAATAACATGTTATAGCTTACAGTATCAGGGCACTTAGCAAGGTGAGAGGAAATACTGCGTGACACGGAAGGAGTTACTAGCAATGGCATATTGTATTAATTAGTACCGCCCATACCTGTATAAACACAAGTGCCTAGTAAGAAGGGATCATAGTGCACTGAAGTGGCTGATTAGATTTAAAGAGCCAGAAGGACAATTGGCACGTTGGCTTGAGGTCATATCAGGATATGACCTAGATATTCAGCACAGAGCCGGAAAGCTTCATCAAAACGCTGACGCTATGAGCCGAGTTCGGTGCCTCCAATGCAGATTCTATGAAGACTTGGAACGTGACCAGGAGGGAAGCCAAGTTCCCTTACGAACGGTCCAGAAAGGTGACAACCAAAAATAGCGGTCGACAAACAAGAGGATGAAACGAACGCACTGCAGAAACAGCAGTTGGCTTATAGTGACGTGAAACTCGTTGCCGATTGGGTGCGAAATGAGATCAAGCCAAATTTCGATTCCGTGAGGCGTCGACGCACCGTAATGAGGTCACTTGTTGCCCAATGGGATCGATTAGCTATTGAGAATGGATTGCTATGCAGGCTTTAGGTGAACCAGTCCAAGAAGAAAAAGTGTCAAGTAGTCATACCATACGTAGAGAGGCGAAACATCCTGGATATGTGTCACGATTCAAGGACTAGTGGACATCTGGGAGTATACAAAACTCTGAGCCGTGTGAGACAAGGGTTCTTTTGGTCTGGCTTACAAAGAAACCTACGCCAATGCAGGATGCAAACATTGTACGTGCAGGAAGGAATGTGCGAAATGGCGAGCACCTATGCAAACAGAGCCTTCAAGATATCCTATGGGAGACTAGCTACCAACATACTCGGACCATTACCGAATTCAAGAGACGGTAACACATATATTTTGGTGGTAAGTGACTACTTTTCTAAGTTGATCGAAGCTTTTGCCTTGCCAAATACGGAAGCTGCCACAGTTGCTGCGCTGATCGTGGAGGAGGTTATTGTCCGTTTTTGTGTACCAAACGTTATACACTCTGACTAGGGCCGACAATATGAAAGCAGAATCTTCCATGAAATATGTCTGTTACTTGGAATCAAGAAAACGAAGTCGTCCATAGTCGGATGGTATGATCGATAGATTCAACCGTACACTTGCGAGCAGGCTTTGCGCGTATGTCCATGAGTGCCATGATGACTGGGATGAGCATTTGCCCTACGTCATGAAAGCGTACCGGTCTACTGAGCCGGAAAGTACAGGGTTTACGCCAAATATGCTTATGTTAGGCAGAGAAGTTTTAACTCAACTTGGGAGCTTATAGACCAAGAGGCAAAAGGGCCTTAACGGTCACCTGACCTTCTAATAGAGCTGAATCCAACTGGTGGAAATTCAGAAGAAGTTTGAAATAGGTGTTCAGGAAAACCATGATTGTGCAATCATGTTACAAAATGGCCGCCGTGGCTGCCATGTAAAAAAAATTTACGAGGCCGAAAAATAACAACACTTTGTTGGCTCCCCTTCCTTAACATCCTCACCAATTTCCAGTGCAATGGCATCAGTGGAACTAGAGAAGTTTTGACAATTAGCACTCGCCCATGACGTCACACCAGCCAGTGTGCACTTTTCCTCCTTTTGACAGACAAGTGGTCCTCCAGAGTTTCCAGAATCAGAAAGAGTTTATTTTGAAGAATCATAATCCTGTGTGATATAATGTTAGATAGGCATAACTCTGCCTTATACAGAGGGATTTCGCTACGTCGACGTTGTTATAAGGTGGATACGGGTATAGGTGAATATTATATGATCAAATTAATCGTATTTTGTACATCAGAGGGACATTACATCGAGGTTTTGCTGTATATAAACGAGAGACATTATATTGAGGTTTACTGAACCGTTACTACAACACAACGTTACTACAATACATCGTAACTACAATACACCGTTACTACAATACACCGTTACTACAATAAGACACCGTTATTACAATACAATGTTACTACAATACAACGTTACTACAGTACACAGTTATTACAATACACCGTTACTACAATACACTGTTATTACAATACACCGTTACTAAAATACACCGTTACTACAATATACCGTTATTACAATACACCGTTACTACAATACACCGTTACTACAATACACCGTTATTACAATACACTGTTATTACAATACATCGTTACTACAATACACCGTTACTACAATACACTGTTATTACAATACACCGTTACTACAATACACCGTTACTACAATACACTGTTATTACAATACACCGTTACTACAATACACCGTTACTACAATACACCGTTATTACAATACACCGTTATTACAATACACCGTTACTACAATACACCGTTACTACAATACACTGTTATTACAATACACCGTTACTACAATACACTGTTATTACAATACACCGTTATTACAATACACATTTATTACAATACACCGTTATTACAATACACCGTTATTACAATACACCGGTACTACAATACACCGTAACTACAATACTCCGTTATTACAATACACTGTTATCACAATACACTGTTACTACAATACAAAGCTACTACAATACACCATTACAATACACCGTTTTACAATACACCGGTACTACAATACACCGGTACTACAATACACCGTTACTAAAATACATCGTTAGTACAATACACCGTTACTACAATACACCGTTACTACAATATACCATTACAATACACCGTTACTACAATACACCGTTACTACAATACATCGTTACTACAATACACCCTTACTACAATACACCGTTATTACAATACAAGTCTGTTGATTTTTTCAAATCTGTAGATTAATTTCTGGTGAAACCGGCAAAGACATCGGAAATGGAAAATGAAATAGACGTATGGATATTAGAGATTAAAAGTTACATTATGTTTATTTTTGTTAGGATGACCCTACCGAACACATTGGATCAAAATTCACGGTATGCCGCCGGTGATACGAGTAGGTCAAAGGGACATAACTCTTGTTGTCTTAAAACAGATAAATAACGCTTTCAAAAGATTTCAGGCTTCAGCACCTTTAAATACCCAAGGATAGTCGCTGAAACGTATCAACACATTATATGATATACAAAGCAGTGGATATTTTTTTTTTTTTTTAAATATTATTTTTGATACATTAATCTTTCTTTGATAATAACCGAACGATTACAAAACATTCTTAATTATGTTTCTCTTAGAAAGAAACGCAGTCGTTTTCTGTGTAGCTGTAACGTCGTAATTTGAAGACACCACTTTTGACAGATTTGGGACAACTTGTGCATTTTTCGTACAAACAAGTATGCATCTTTATTTTCGTTTTTTACATTAATATTTATGTTTTTACGCCTTTTTTTGGTTCCATCACTCCAACAGTTTTCTTCTTGGGGGTCACGAAACTGACGTCATATAAAGGGAGTTTGTGATTTCTCCACCTGTCACAAACCTATATACAAGTTTTGTCGAGCGCTACTAAAGGATAAATGAACTTCATCGCTATGATGAGTACATGATCCTAGACAAGTGCTGTTGTTTTCAAGGCCTATCAGGTATTAATGATAACAACTAGGACAGCTATCTTGATAGTCTATTTCAAACTTAAACCTCATATCCACCGCAAAGATTTCAATGAAACTTAATAGACATGATTATGTACGTGGGTTGACAAATTTAGTTGTTAGGGGCCATCAGCATGCAAGATGGCCGCCACAGCACTTTAATATCAGCTTAGGAAAATCAATCAGAAGTGAAAAGATATGGCAGTGGGAGAACACGTGACCTGTAACAGATATGGGAACACTAAAAGTCCGATAATGGCGGACGAAGGTGCCAGCTTGTATTCTTCTATACCATTTCTGAAGAAATGGAGAGATGGTGTAGAAGAATGATGTAGAAATGTTTGGAATAACTACAGCATATATTGATGTCTTTTGTGTATATCCATTGAGTATTAAGCGTTACGGGTCCCGTGTACTTATTAAATTGTTGTTATCGATACAGTAAATGAGTTTCAAAGCATCAAACTTACCGCGAGCTGGCACCTTCGTCCGCCATTATCGTGTTCGCATATCAAGACCTCTCTCGCGCTTTCATCCGAATCCATCCAAATTGAATATCGAAATTGTTGATTGATTTAAGAAGCTAACCTTGTCTTTTTTCTATTGGATAGATTTTATCATCCAGAACGAATAACACCAATGTCGTTTTAATGAGCCTCTCTACTGAAGAGAAAGCTCCTTCCGACTTACACAGATACATAACTTTATATTTTATATAGGTCCTACCCACTTACACAGATACATAACTTTATATTAATTTATATAGGTCCTACCCACTTACACAGATACATAACTTTATATTAATTTATATAGGTCCTACCCACTTACACAGATACATAACTTTATATTTTATATAGGTCCTACCCACTTACACAGATACATAACTTTATATTAATTTATATAGGTCCTACCCACTTACACAGATACATAACTTTATATTTTATATAGGTCCTACCCACTTACACAGATACATAACTTTATATTAATTTATATAGGTCCTACCCACTTACACAGATACATAACTTTATATTTATTTATACATAACTTTATATTAATTTATACAGATATCATAGCACTGTAATGGTTTATTGGTCATATATAGTTAATGACTAGCAGAGCACGGTAAGGTATACAAGTTTCCTCTAGGTTTTGATGTATCTTTACGTTCTTGATATATAAGTGTAAAGACGTAGTTGGCTTTACTTGATGTTCGAAATGATGTTTATACTTAGTCAGAGATAATGCTAACATTAAATCATTATCAACATTGATTTTTTTTCAAATTATCACCGGGTTTAAAATAATTCAACAATACCGAAAAAATTTTCATCTTCTGAAAACTATTGAAAACGGCAAAGTTAAAGATATGAGAATATTCTAGGTTTCAGTCGTTGAGAGAGAGGTAAGTTAACGTAGGGGACGGCAACTTAAATACAGTACCACGAATGGTCTAGGAAGTTGATATCACCTCGATCCTAATAGTCCGGCGTGATACTGTCCGTGTGTAACCCGGGTAATGTGTCAGAATACTTTACTTAATCTACGAAGAATGCTATGCTGGAGTATTGAAGCTGCGATGACACTCAGGACGCTTCATGATAACGACGGATTGACCCTGACATGTTCATCCCGACGGACGATTGTCTATATCACATGACACCCATTCGTGTTGTGATTGGCGGTCGGCGACAAAAGTTGACAAAGTGCCCTTGTGAAATTCTAGTATGGCCCACACTTTACATATTGATTGTTGGTATCCCTTAACAAATTTTGCATTCCTAACATCTTTGGAAAGCGTGATGAGGAATCATGTTTTAGACAGCTAAGGCGTAGACGATCGTCTGACCACGGTGTACAGTCAATACAGTACCATATCAGATTACCAAAGTCATATGTGATTATCGATATGAGTGTTTTATTTTTGCCAGCCTCTGGAGTGTAAAAAATCAACAATTAAAAAGCGAATACCACAAATCTAATAGGAAGAGGAGCGAACGATATGTCCTATATCCTAGATTACAATCGTTCACTCGCTATTTGTATTTTACGTGGTGTTCCTAATTGTAGCTGATCGTCGCCATTTTGTAATAAAATTACGTGTGTAATAATAGTGTAATGTGTTTTGATACACCTGTGTAACAGGTGTGTTGTTACACGTGTGTAATGTGTTTTACTTGTGTGTAATGCGTATTGTTACACGTGTGTAATGTGTGTCGTTACATGTGTGTAATGTGTGTTGTTACACGTGTGTAATGTGTGTTGTAACTTGTGTGTAATGCGTATTGTTACACGTGTGTAATGTGTGTTGTTATACGTGTGTAATGTGTGTTGTTACACGTGTGTAATGTGTGTTGTTACACGTGTGTAATGTGTGTTGTTACACGTGTGTAATGTGTGTTACTTGTTTGTAATGTGTGTTGTTACACGTGTGTAATGTGTGTTGTTACACGTGTGTAATGTGTGTTCTTACACGTGTATAATTGGTGTTGCTACACGTGTGTAATGTGTGTTACTTGTGTGTAATGTGTGTTGTTAAACGTGTGTAATTCGTGCTGTTACACGTGTGTAATGTGTTTTACTTGTGTGTAATGTGTGTTGTTACACGTGTATAATGTGTGTTATTTCACGTATGTAATGTGTGTTGTTACACGTGTGTAATGTGTGTTATACGTGTGTAATGTGTGTTTAACACGTGTGTACATCGTGTTGATACACGTGTGCAATGTATGTTGTAACACGTGTGTAATGTGTGTCGTTACACTGGGGAATGTGTGTTGTTACCTGTGTGTAATGTATGTTGTTACACGTGTGTAATGTGTGTTGTTATACGTATGTCATGTCTGTTTTTACACGTGTGTAATGTGTGTTGTTACATGTGATTAATGTGTGTTGTAACACGTATGTAATGGATGTTTTTACACGTGTGTAACGTGTGTTGTTACACGTGTGTAATGTGTGTTGTTACAAATGTTAATGTGTGTTGTTACACGTATTAATGTGTGCTGTTACACATGTGTAATGTGTTGGTCACACATGTAGTATGTTTTACACGTGTGTGATAATTGTGTAATTACACTTGTCTAATAAATTTGTCACGTTTTTTTGTTACATATGTAATTAACATGTAGCACGTATTCTACACTGATAACACGACATGAGATTAAACACTCGTTGCCGCTGTATTATTTTCATACTTGTCATAATTTTTAGATTGACTTTTTTGTAGCTTGTAATGGAGGTGGTGTGGGGGTTTTATATCCGCGTTATAAAAATAGTTTTACGAGAAAGCGTCAGGGAATACAAACAAAACAGACAGACAGAGCCGACATCACAGGTGTTATAAAAGGGCAGAAACACTTCCTAGATGTCAATTTACAGAAGACATGCATATGAATGGCGTGCCGAGACTCGGATACTCGTAACCTTCAAGTGTTAGATCGGTTGGCTGTCGAAGTATCGCCAGTATTTTGGTGGCCGACACAAATCATTCAAATTTCTCGCTTCTCTTATTCCAACAGACGTTTGTTATTGAGAAAGATAGAAAATAGTAATCACAGCGGTTAAAACAGACAATTATCATCAATAGGTTCAGTGTGGGTATAGGGCTCATCAGACCAAGGGCCGCCGCCAGCCGTCCGTAAATTCGAGCTGATTGTGGCCATCCCCGGGACCCCGGAGCCACTCACTGCCACAGTACACGTATAATTGGCGTGTCTGCGTTACTGTTATTACTGTTCGGCATCGTTAGTGATCTATAAGATGTTACGGCTTCTTGGATTGCTTACGTGTTGGTTGTGATCTCTAAATCCCTAATTGAATCAAAAGTTGATGTATCATTTACGAAGCCAGCGTTAGATCTTGAGGCAAATCCAAAAGAAAGTATCCCAGCGTATAATAAAGCTACTTAAATTTATAACATGATCGACTTCCGTAACCTCGAGCGATTAATAGTGATCATGTGATCCAGACGGGAGTAGCCATCTCAAAACGAGGCTATTCCCAACTACAGTATACCACAGGCGTTTGTATCCGGTTAGTACTTATAGAAAATATATATATATTAGCCCCTACTCCTTCTACACTTTGAAAGTCTGAAGTTGGGGTGAACTTCGAATCGCTTTTAATTTAAATAAAATTCGACTAAAATGATAAACGCACACAAACTTCAGTAACGTACCATGCAATTGGTAAAGAATCCTTCATTATCAACTTTTTGTTTAGTGACAAGGATTTAATGATGAGAACATTGACCAAAAGCAGCCGTGATAGCCGACTAATCATCAACTGCGAACCGGAAATAGGCTATATATCTTAGAGAGGTTTTGCAACGTGCAATCTGATTGGTCGACAGCTCTGTTGATAAAACTAACTATAATTGTTCTCCAGTAAGACTGTCCGCTTTAAAACAGCTCTAAGACAGAAAGCATAATTTTAAACTCGATACATCATCTCATCTTAATGTTTTACACCTTGTTGACGGAGAAGGTATGGTCGGTGTATTTTATATAGTATGGCCTGTGTATTTTATATAGTATTGTCTGTGTATTTTATATAGTATGGTCGGTGTACTTTGTATAGTATGGTCGGTGTACTTTGTAAAGTATGGTCTGTGTACTGTATATAGTATGGTTTGTGTACTTTATATAGTAAGGTCGGTGTACTTTGTACGGTATGGTCGGTGTATTTTATATAGTATGGTCGGTGTACTTTGTACGGTATGGTCGGTGTACTTTGTATAGTATGGTCGGGGTACTTTGTACGGTATGGTCTGTGTACTTTATATAGTATGGTCGGTGTACTTTGTATTGTATGGTCTGTGTACTTTATATAGTATGGTCTGTGTACTTTATATAGTATGGTCGGTGTACTTTGTACGGTATGGTCGGTGTACTTTATATAGTATGGTCTGTGTACTTTATATAGTATGGTCGGTATACTTTATATAGTATGGTCGGTGTACTTTGTATTGTATGGTCGGTGTACTTTATATAGTATGGTCTGTGTACTTTATATAGTATGGTCGGTGTACTTTATATAGTATGATCTGTGTACTTTATATAGTATGGTCTGTGTACTTTATATAGTATGGTCTGTGTACTTTATATAGTATGGTCTGTGTACTTTGTATAGTATGGTCTGTGTACTTTATATAGTATGGTCTGTGTACTTTATATAGTATGGTCTGTGTACTTTATATAGTATGGTCTGTGTACTTTATATAGTATGGTCTGTGTACTTTATATAGTATGGTCTGTGTACTTTGTATAGTATGGTCTGTGTACTTTATATAGTATGGTCGGTGTACTTTGTATATTATGGTCGGTGTACTTTATATAGTATGGTCTGTGTACTTTAGATAGTATGGTCGGTGTACTTTATATAGTATGGTCGGTGTACTTTATATAGTATGGTCGGTGTACTTTGTATTGTATGGTCGGTGTACTTTATATAGTATGGTCTGTGTACTTCATATAGTATGGTCTGTGTACTTTATATAGTATGGTCGGTGTACTTTGTACGGTATGGTCGGTGTACTTTATATAGTATGGTCGGTGTACTTTGTATAGTATGGTCTGTGTACTTTGTATTGTATGGTCTGTGTACTTTGTATTGTATGGTCTGTGTACTTTGTATTGTATGGTCTGTGTACTTTATATAGTATGGTCTGTGTACTTTATATAGTATGGTCGGTGTACTTTGTATATTATGGTCGGTGTACTTTATATAGTATGGTCTGTGTACTTTAGATAGTATGGTCGGTGTACTTTGTACGGTATGGTCTGTGTACTTTGTATAGTATGGTCTGTGTGCTTTATATAGTATGGTCGGTGTACTTTGTATTGTATGGTCTGTGTACTTTATATAGTATGGTCTGTGTACTTTGTATAGTATGGTCTGTGTACTTGATATAGTATGGTCTGTGTACTTTATATAGTATGGTCTGTGTACTTTGTATTGTATGGTCTGTGTACTTTGTATTGTATGGTCTGTGTACTTTATGTAGTATGGTCTGTGTACTTTGTATTGTATAGTCGGTGTACTTTGTACGGTATGGTCTGTGTACTTTATATAGTATGGTCTGTGTACTTTATATAGTATTGTCTGTGTACTTTATATAGTATGGTCGGTGTACTTTGTATTGTATAGTCGGTGTACTTTGTACGGTATGGTCTGTGTACTTTATATAGTATGGTCTGAGTACTTTATATAGTATGGTCGGTGTACTTCATATAGTATGGTTGGTGTACTTTGTATAGTATGGTTGGTGTACTTTATATAGTATGGTCGGTGTACTTTATATAGTATGGTCGGTGTACTTTATATAGTATGGTCGGTGTACTTTGTATAGTATGGTCGGTGTACTTTGTAAAGTATGGTCGGTGTACTTTATATATTATGGTCTGTGTACTTTATATAGTATGGTCTGTGTACTTTATATAGTATGGTCTGTGTTCTTTGTATTGTATGGTCTGTGTACTTTATATAGTATGGTCGGTGTACTTTAGATAGTATGGTCGGTGTACTTTATATAGTATGGTCGGTGTACTTTGTATTGTATGGTCTGTGTACTTTATATAGTATGGTCTGTGTACTTTATATAGTATGGTCTGTGTACTTATATAGTATGGTCGGTGTACTTTGTATAGTATGGTCTGTGTACTTTGTATTGTATGGTCTGTGTACTTTGTATTGTATGGTCTGTGTACTTTGTATTGTATGGTCTGTGTACTTTATATAGTATGGTCGGTGTACTTTATATAGTATGGTCTGTGTACTTTATATAGTATGGTCGGTGTACTTTGTATAGTATGGTCGGTGTACTTTATATAGTATGGTCTGTGTACTGTATATAGTATGGTTTGTGTACTTTATATAGTAAGGTCGGTGTACTTTGTACGGTATGGTCGGTGTATTTTATATAGTATGGTCGGTGTACTTTGTACGGTATGGTCGGTGTACTTTGTATAGTATGGTCGGGGTACTTTGTACGGTATGGTCTGTGTACTTTATATAGTATGGTCGGTGTACTTTGTATTGTATGGTCTGTGTACTTTATATAGTATGGTCTGTGTACTTTATATAGTATGGTCGGTGTACTTTGTACGGTATGGTCGGTGTACTTTATATAGTATGGTCTGTGTACTTTATATAGTATGGTCGGTATACTTTATATAGTATGGTCGGTGTACTTTGTATTGTATGGTCGGTGTACTTTATATAGTATGGTCTGTGTACTTTATATAGTATGGTCGGTGTACTTTATATAGTATGGTCTGTGTACTTTATATAGTATGGTCTGTGTACTTTATATAGTATGGTCTGTGTACTTTATATAGTATGGTCTGTGTACTTTATATAGTATGGTCTGTGTACTTTGTATAGTATGGTCTGTGTACTTTATATAGTATGGTCTGTGTACTTTATATAGTATGGTCTGTGTACTTTATATAGTATGGTCTGTGTACTTTATATAGTATGGTCTGTGTACTTTATATAGTATGGTCTGTGTACTTTATATAGTATGGTCTGTGTACTTTGTATAGTATGGTCTGTGTACTTTATATAGTATGGTCGGTGTACTTTGTATATTATGGTCGGTGTACTTGATATAGTATGGTCTGTGTACTTTAGATAGTATGGTCGGTGTACTTTATATAGTATGGTCGGTGTACTTTATATAGTATGGTCGGTGTACTTTGTATTGTATGGTCGGTGTACTTTATATAGTATGGTCTGTGTACTTCATATAGTATGGTCTGTGTACTTTATATAGTATGGTCGGTGTACTTTGTACGGTATGGTCGGTGTACTTTATATAGTATGGTCGGTGTACTTTGTATAGTATGGTCTGTGTACTTTGTATTGTATGGTCTGTGTACTTTGTATTGTATGGTCTGTGTACTTTGTATTGTATGGTCTGTGTACTTTATATAGTATGGTCGGTGTACTTTATATAGTATGGTCGGTGTACTTTATATAGTATGGTCTGTGTACTTTATATAGTATGGTCTGTGTACTTTATATAGTATGGTCGGTGTACTTTGTATATTATGGTCGGTGTACTTTATATAGTATGGTCTGTGTACTTTAGATAGTATGGTCGGTGTACTTTGTACGGTATGGTCTGTGTACTTTGTATAGTATGGTCTGTGTGCTTTATATAGTATGGTCGGTGTACTTTGTATTGTATGGTCTGTGTACTTTATATAGTATGGTCTGTGTACTTTGTATAGTATGGTCTGTGTACTTGATATAGTATGGTCTGTGTACTTTATATAGTATGGTCTGTGTACTTTGTATTGTATGGTCTGTGTACTTTGTATTGTATGGTCTGTGTACTTTATGTAGTATGGTCTGTGTACTTTGTATTGTATAGTCGGTGTACTTTGTACGGTATGGTCTGTGTACTTTATATAGTATGGTCTGTGTACTTTATATAGTATTGTCTGTGTACTTTATATAGTATGGTCGGTGTACTTTGTATTGTATAGTCGGTGTACTTTGTACGGTATGGTCTGTGTACTTTATATAGTATGGTCTGAGTA
Source organism: Pecten maximus (assembly GCF_902652985.1). Lineage (NCBI taxonomy): Eukaryota > Metazoa > Mollusca > Bivalvia > Pectinida > Pectinidae > Pecten > Pecten maximus. Next base: position 58,603,026 of record NC_047015.1, on the reverse strand, counting down.
CTTTATATAGTATGGTCGGTGTACTTCATATAGTATGGTTGGTGTACTTTGTATAGTATGGTTGGTGTACTTTATATAGTATGGTCGGTGTACTTTATATAGTATGGTCGGTGTACTTTATATAGTATGGTCGGTGTACTTTGTATAGTATGGTCGGTGTACTTTGTAAAGTATGGTCGGTGTACTTTATATATTATGGTCTGTGTACTTTATATAGTATGGTCTGTGTACTTTATATAGTATGGTCTGTGTTCTTTGTATTGTATGGTCTGTGTACTTTATATAGTATGGTCGGTGTACTTTATATAGTATGGTCGGTGTACTTTGTATTGTATGGTCTGTGTACTTTATATAGTATGGTCTGTGTACTTTATATAGTATGGTCTGTGTACTTTATATAGTATGGTCGGTGTACTTTGTATAGTATGGTCTGTGTACTTTGTATTGTATGGTCTGTGTACTTTGTATTGTATGGTCTGTGTACTTTGTATTGTATGGTCTGTGTACTTTATATAGTATGGTCGGTGTACTTTATATAGTATGGTCTGTGTACTTTAGATAGTATGGTCGGTGTACTTTGTATAGTATGGTCGGTGTACTTTATATAGTATGGTCTGTGTACTGTATATAGTATGGTTTGTGTACTTTATATAGTAAGGTCGGTGTACTTTGTACGGTATGGTCGGTGTATTTTATATAGTATGGTCGGTGTACTTTGTACGGTATGGTCGGTGTACTTTGTATAGTATGGTCGGGGTACTTTGTACGGTATGGTCTGTGTACTTTATATAGTATGGTCGGTGTACTTTGTATTGTATGGTCTGTGTACTTTATATAGTATGGTCTGTGTACTTTATATAGTATGGTCGGTGTACTTTGTACGGTATGGTCGGTGTACTTTATATAGTATGGTCTGTGTACTTTATATAGTATGGTCGGTATACTTTATATAGTATGGTCGGTGTACTTTGTATTGTATGGTCGGTGTACTTTATATAGTATGGTCTGTGTACTTTATATAGTATGGTCGGTGTACTTTATATAGTATGATCTGTGTACTTTATATAGTATGGTCTGTGTACTTTATATAGTATGGTCTGTGTACTTTATATAGTATGGTCTGTGTACTTTATATAGTATGGTCTGTGTACTTTGTATAGTATGGTCTGTGTACTTTATATAGTATGGTCTGTGTACTTTATATAGTATGGTCTGTGTACTTTATATAGTATGGTCTGTGTACTTTATATAGTATGGTCTGTGTACTTTATATAGTATGGTCTGTGTACTTTATATAGTATGGTCTGTGTACTTTGTATAGTATGGTCTGTGTACTTTATATAGTATGGTCGGTGTACTTTGTATATTATGGTCGGTGTACTTTATATAGTATGGTCTGTGTACTTTAGATAGTATGGTCGGTGTACTTTATATAGTATGGTCGGTGTACTTTATATAGTATGGTCGGTGTACTTTGTATTGTATGGTCGGTGTACTTTATATAGTATGGTCTGTGTACTTTATATAGTATGGTCGGTGTACTTTGTACGGTATGGTCGGTGTACTTTATATAGTATGGTCGGTGTACTTTGTATAGTATGGTCTGTGTACTTTGTATTGTATGGTCTGTGTACTTTGTATTGTATGGTCTGTGTACTTTGTATTGTATGGTCTGTGTACTTTATATAGTATGGTCGGTGTACTTTATATAGTATGGTCGGTGTACTTGATATAGTATGGTCTGTGTACTTTATATAGTATGGCCTGTGTACTTTATATAGTATGGTCGGTGTACTTTGTATATTATGGTCGGTGTACTTTATATAGCATGGTCTGTGTACTTTAGATAGTATGGTCGGTGTACTTTGTACGGTATGGTCTGTGTACTTTGTATAGTATGGTCTGTGTGCTTTATATAGTATGGTCGGTGTACTTTGTATTGTATGGTCTGTGTACTTTATATAGTATGGTCTGTGTACTTTGTATAGTATGGTCTGTGTACTTGATATAGTATGGTCTGTGTACTTGATATAGTATGGTCTGTGTACTTTGTATTGTATGGTCTGTGTACTTTGTATTGTATGGTCTGTGTACTTTATGTAGTATGGTCTGTGTACTTTGTATTGTATAGTCGGTGTACTTTGTACGGTATGGTCTGTGTACTTTATATAGTATGGTCTGTGTACTTTATATAGTATTGTCTGTGTACTTTATATAGTATGGTCGGTGTACTTTGTATTGTATAGTCGGTGTACTTTGTACGGTATGGTCTGTGTACTTTATATAGTATGGTCTGAGTACTTTATATAGTATGGTCGGTGTACTTCATATAGTATGGTTGGTGTACTTTGTATAGTATGGTTGGTGTACTTTATATAGTATGGTCGGTGTACTTTATATAGTATGGTCGGTGTACTTTATATAGTATGGTCGGTGTACTTTGTATAGTATGGTCGGTGTACTTTGTAAAGTATGGTCGGTGTACTTTATATATTATGGTCTGTGTACTTTATATAGTATGGTCTGTGTACTTTATATAGTATGGTCTGTGTTCTTTGTATTGTATGGTCTGTGTACTTTATATAGTATGGTCGGTGTACTTTAGATAGTATGGTCGGTGTACTTTATATAGTATGGTCGGTGTACTTTGTATTGTATGGTCTGTGTACTTTATATAGTATGGTCTGTGTACTTTATATAGTATGGTCTGTGTACTTTATATAGTATGGTCGGTGTACTTTGTATAGTATGGTCTGTGTACTTTGTATTGTATGGTCTGTGTACTTTGTATTGTATGGTCTGTGTACTTTGTATTGTATGGTCTGTGTACTTTATATAGTATGGTCGGTGTACTTTATATAGTATGGTCTGTGTACTTTAGATAGTATGGTCGGTGTACTTTGTATAGTATGGTCGGTGTACTTTATATAGTATGGTCTGTGTACTTTATATAGTATGGTCTGTGTACTTTATATAGTATGGTCTGTGTACTTTATATAGTATGGTCTGTGTACTTGATATAGTATGGTCTGTGTACTTTGTATAGTATGGTCTGTGTACTTTGTATTGTATGGTCTGTGTACTTTATATAGTATGGTCGGTGTACTTTGTATTGTATGGTCTGTGTATTTATATAGTATGGTCTGTGTACTTTGTATTGTATGGTCGGTGTACTTTGTAAAGTATGGTCTGTGTATAGTATGGTCTGTGTACTTTATATAGTATGGTCGGTGTACTTTGTATAGTATGGTCGGTGTACTTTGTATAGTATGGTCTGTGTACTTTGTATAGTATGGTCTGTGTACTTTGTATAGTATGGTCGGTGTACTTTGTATAGTATGGTCGGTGTACTTTATATAGTATGGTCTGTGTACTTTATATAGTATGGTCTGTGTACTTTATATAGTATGGTCGGTGTACTTTGTATAGTATGGTCTGTGTACTTTGTATTGTATGGTCGGTGTACTTTGTATTGTATACTAGTTTATAATGCGAGGTTTCGCCATAATACCTAATGTTGTCGTTTATAAAGGCAATATGTATTTCAGAGATAAGTCGCTAATATCGATCCTCTTTTTATTGTTTTAATACGTATTTTATTATATCGAACCTGCTTTCATTGATAATATTCATGGTAACTGAAACATTCCTTATAGCTGTTTAGATAAGCTTCACGTTATGTTATTATTTTGTTCAAAATGTGTTTCAATACCTACCAATTATAATTATATTTCCAAATGTGTTAATGAAAAACCAATACGGTGACACATGTTAACGCCATTTTCAATTTAAGAACATTTTTCTAAATCTATTTGCAACATATACATGTCTAGCCACTTACGTTACTGAACGCGTTATTGTTTGAAAAACACTTCATCGGAATAGAAATCTGTTTACACACTTGTCGAGTCGCCCGATACACGAATACATTATAAAAAAACTCATGTGTACCTCTTTATATAGTTGATAGTAACTTAAAAGGAAGGATGATAGAACTAACAGGTTGGAGAAGGAGTTTGTATAGTTTGACGTCCTGCCACATCTTAACAAAGATAAACGCGGCGAGTTATTTCTATCTACTGATATCGCAAGGATTCCCCCGGTCAAGCGTCCAGTCCTATGGCCATTTTTATGTTAGGAGAGCGTGAATGAGCATCGTGGATTGTTATTTAATACATGTGTGTAACTAGAATTTTAGTATACGTTTGAGTATGTGTCTTTAAATAAGATAAAATTGAAGACTAGTGTATAGTACAGTATCACTAAAGATCCATGTCGTGGACACATGCATGGCATCTGTACCGGTCCAATATGCTAATTAAATGTATATGAAATCTGTATCAACATTATAAATATTTCTGTTTACTATCAAAATACAGATATCTGAATCATAAACAGGTATATGTATTTAAATTGGCATGTACGTGAAATAGAGGTATTTCTATTTAAATATAGTTATCTGAATTTAAGAGGCAAAACCAAATGACAGAAGTCTGTATTTTAAATAGAGCAATCCCTAGTTATGAAAATAGAAATATATGTGACGAAAGATCAACATGGACGAAAGATCACCATGGACGGAAGATCACCATGGACGAAAGATCACCATGGACGAAATATCAACATGGACGAAAGATCAACATGGACGAAAGATCAACATGGACAAAATATCAACATGGACGAACGATCAACTGGTAAAAACTAAGGTGAGGCTGCCTGAAGTTAGACAAAATGGAGAAAAACGATTTCACATAGAGAAGATTTCGTGGCCTCGTACCGATCCGGAGGCTGTCTATATTATTATTTAGCTTGTTATTCCGATCACCGACTACTGGCTGTCATATTTGTCTGATCAATCAAATGATATACAGCGGAAGTCAACATTACATACATTAGGGCTGGAATGAGACTTGTAATGTTTCCAGCTGTTTTGGGGGGTTTCCGCGCGGATGGCATTCATTATGTACACAATCATTGGAATATATACAAATCTAACACACATTGTACCGTATATTCTAACGCAGTTTCAAGTATAACTAAATTTATACCTTCAAAGACTTTCAAAAACTATTAATGGTCGATATTTGAAACAAAATATTATTTACCAGACATAAACAATTATCACCTTCTTTGATAGGGTAACTGGATATATCCCCGAGATCACACCAGGCGTTTTATGGCTCGATTAGCGGGCGTGCTACCTTCATCACTCCGACACAGGTTTGGTTTATCGAGTTATTAAAAGATTATCACTTTCCGCTCGCAATAAAGTGATATAACGGACTCTACCTCTAATACCATTTGCACTATATTCTGTTGGTGATAGTTTTCCGAAGGAGCTTAATTCCGCTTTGATCTTTAAAAATCCAATCTACTTAACTTGCAGCATGAGCGTCATTGGGAATTATTTCAAACGTTAAAAAGAAGGAAACAAATAACCCCAAACTTTCCTAGTTCTGTTTGCTCTATTTATTTACTTTTAACATGATCAATATATACATGACCCGAAATTAAAATAAGCCGAGGATAGTTGCCATGTTTCAAACAACATCAGATTTGTTACGTTGTAAAGGAAGAGTTTTTCATTCCAATAGTTTACAATTGATACCCAGCGATGAATGAATTGACTCTCGAAATCACATTAGACATAAAAACCGAGACAAAGATGAGCAGTCACCATGGTATATTTCTATACAAAAACTACATTCAAAGTTAAAACCCAGACAAAGATGAACAGTCACTGTGGTTTACTCCTATACAAAAATTACATTAAACGGTAAAACCGAGACAAAGATGAACAGTCACAACGGTATATTTCTATACAAAAACTAAACTAAACGGTAAAACCCAGACAAAGATGAACAGTCACAACGGTATATTTCTATACAAAAACTAAACTAAACGGTAAAACCCAGACAAAGATGAACAGTCACAACGGTATATTTCTATACAAAATCTAAACTAAACGGTAAAACCCAGACAAAGATGAACAGTCAATGTGGTTTACTCCTATACAAAAATTACATTAAACGGTAAAACCGAGACAAAGATGAACAGTCACAACGGTATATTTCTATACAAAAACTACATTCAAAGTTAAAACCCCGACAAAGATGAGAAATGGTACTTTTTGTTATTGGTGTTAATTAGAAATATTTTGATCCTATTGGTGTGTGCCCCCTCTCCTCCTGTTTTAAAATGCATCATAGCCTCTGGAAATTGTCAAAAATGGATCACAGAAGGATTTCGCATCAACACCGTGGATACAACCAATAGTATCAGGAGTGAAGAAGGTCCTTCCTTGACATCCCTCTGATTAACAAAAATAATACGGTCAAAGTATAGAAAAAAGCTACACAGACGCCAATACCTAACTTCCAGCCCCACCATTCCCTACTCCGGAAGTTGTGCGTTGGACGATTGTCACAGAACAGCAGGACATATTATAAGAACCGATTCTCATGTAAGTTCCACTGTGAAGACATGTGTACATACTGATTGGTCACTCAAAAGAGTCAGTTCCACTGTGAAGATATGAGTACATACTGATTGGTCACTCAAAAGAGTCAGTTCCACTGTGAAGATATGTGTACATACTGATTGGTCACTCAAAAGAGTCAGTTCCACTGTGAAGACATGTGTACATACTGATTGGTCACTCAAAAGAGTCAGTTCCACTGTGAAGACATGTGTACATACTGATTGGTCAATCAAAAGTACATACTGATTGGTCACTCAATAGAGTCAGTTCCACTGTGAAGACATGTGTACATACTGATTGGTCACTCAAAAGAGTAAGTTCCAATGTGAAGACATGTGCACATACTGATTGGTCACTCAAAAGAGTCAAACACTGACAGAAAACAAAGGAAAGAACAAGAAGACAACCATGAGGAACTGAGTAAGATAAAAGATATATGTAGAGGTTATCAGAAAATATACGGCGATCATCACAAGAACCATGAGACCCCAGAAGACTCTCCGAAACATCAATTTACATCCTTAAGACAAAGCGTCTAAAGAGAAGTTCTGTGTATACACAGGCTAGAAGAACGGCGACATATCGTATCTCGTGTCACCTTGATAAGAGGTTTTCCTCAACCTTCTAAACGTCTTATACGTCTTAATAAAGGGCTGAAGTTAGCAGCGGATTTGTTATTCGTTATTGGGGATTCAGTTTGTTATGTTTAAATAATATTTTTTTTTTTTTTGACATTTTGACGTTTGGATTCAAATAACGAATCCGCTGCATCAATGGATTGGGGATTCAGTTACATATTAGTATTTATATATATATAAAAAAATATGATTGGGAATTCAGTTACAAATAAGTATTTTTATATATATATATATAAATTATGATTGGGGATTCAGTTACATATTAGTATTTATATATATATATAAATTATGATTGGGGATTCAGTTACATATTAGTATTTATATATATATATAAATTATGATTGGGGATTCAGTTACATATTAGTATTTATATATATATAAAAAAATATGATTGGGGATTCAGTTACATATTAGTATTTATATATATATAAATAATTATGATTGGGGATTCAGTTACATATTAGTATTTATATATATATATAAATTATGATTGGGGATTCAGTTACATATTAGCATTTATATATATATATAAATTATGATTGGGGATTCAGTTACATATTAGTATTTATATATATATATAAATTATGATTGGGGATTCAGTTACATATTAGTATTTATATATATATATATAAATTATGATTGGGGATTCGAATAACGAATCCGCTGCCAATAACGGATTGGGGATTCGAATAACGAATCCGCTGCCAATAACGGATTAGGGATTCCAATAACGAATCCGCTGCCAGGATTGGGGATTCGAATAACGAATCCGCTGCCAATAACGAATCCGACATCTAACAGTGTCTCAAGTAATACCAAATATATTTCACGAATCTGGTTAATATTTTGATATTTTTGAAAAATATTAGCAACACGAGTGAAATATATTTGGTATTACTGAAAATACTGTTAGATATTCTGTTTATTACATTTCATAGCAAAATCTACCGAGGCAGCTCAATCTCTCCCAGACTTTATTGCGGTCCCTTGTCAACGGATCACAGATGTACGCCAAATCGTGACGTTATGTATTCTATCTTACATTATAACGTCATATAACTTCAAATCTTTATTTTCCGCATTGTCGTTTGTAAGCAGTGTTCTGATTGGTCAAATCAGAAAAAGTTATATTTTTCGATATTTCTTTGATAGAATGAATAATTCTCGATATGTCACTGGTAAACATGTAATAAATAGCGTTACCCGTGTCCGTCCCGTCCCGTCTCGTCCCGTTCCGCTTCAATATTTAACTAGCATATCTATATAACTACAAATGTGACTGGTATCGAAATTTGTTTACATAACAAACATGATGCCTACTTGCGCAACTCAACCTTTTCACCGGATCAAACATCCAAGATGGCCGCCACAGCCCCTGATTGGCTGAAAACATATCCTGTAATAACGCTTGTTTTTATTGATTTAATGGAACTTGATGTGAGAGATGATACCATGACAGCACTCATAATTAACGATTCAAGATTGCCGCCAAATAGAGGATTCTGATTGGTCGATATTTAAATATCGTTCGATTTTCATGAAATTTGGTATTTTATTCAGTATGGCTATACAAAGACCAGGGCAGTTTTTGTTATTGTGGAAAAAAACGGAAGCCATTTTCTGGCCCCTTATTGATCAAGATTTAGATATTGTCCAAGTTTCGGAAACTAATTTCATATGAAGGCGGGGCCATTTTTGTCTTACAGACATTTCTAGTTCTTATAAAATATTATTTGAGATTCGAATAACGAATCCGCTGCCAGCAGCAGCGGATTGGGGATTCAGTTACATACATGTTCAATCCATATTTTTCCTTTTAATATATGATTGGAGATTCGAATAACAGTAGATTAGCGCTACAATATTATGCAATTGGTAGCATAAATATAATAACCAAGAGTATTTTACTGATATAATTTTCGATCCCGTATACATTTTTGCATTCCTATCAAACCTTCAGCTATATCGAAATGATACTCGATCTCGTTAGAGGTTACAATGGTAGGAATCCTTCTGGTCTTTATATATTTGTACCATAGAATGCTGGCGAAGAAACATTAGAACTTGTAAAGAGACGATAAACCTCCCACAAGAAAGAAACTCTTGTCAGCAGATTCGAACTAGAATCCCATTATTGTTGATTGAATTATTAAGTAATTATATCATTGAAATACCCGAAAATTACCTTTTTCGTAATTTGTGATAAAATACGTCAATTAAACAACAAGAACTGAATCCACAATACGCTATTGGCAGCAAATTCGTTATTCGAATCACAAAATCAAATGGTAAAATCTAATCTCCAATCATATTTTATCAGAAAAATGCCAATGAAACATAAGTAATTGAATCCCCAACTCGTCCCTGGCAGTTATCCGAATCCAAAAATCGAAATTTCAATAAAAAAAAAGAAGAAAATCTATTACACATATGTAACTGAATCCCCAATCCACTGCTGCAGCAGATTTGTTATTTGAATCCAAACGTCAAAATGTCAATAAAAAGAAATATCATTTAAACATAAAAAAACTGAATCCAAAATCCGCTGCTGGCCTTATTCGAATCCCCAGTAACGAATAACGAATCCGCTGCTGACTATTAAAGATAATATTCTAACTAAGTTATCTTCAGTATAACGGGTGATCGGTTTCATGAGGTGAGAGATTGAATAGGTCGTGAAATGAACGTAGTGAAATGAGTGTTAAATTTGTCCCGAAACCAGCTAAAAGTATCGCCTCGTGAATTCGACCTGCGGGGAAGATTCCTGTTCTGTTAGAAGGGCGTACTAACTATACCTACTGTCCCCAGGTAGAGCGTACGAATTGTATCTATTGCCCTAATGTATGACTCGTAAGAGATGCCTATGTTCTTTCAAAACAACTTTAACGCTTCCGAATGTCTCCCTTGACACTGTCTCACTTTTGGCCTTTAAATGAGCGTTCACTACTGTGAGGAAGGCTTTGGGTTCTGTCTTCAGGCCAAGACATACCGCAGCGTATAAAAATGGTAGTTTCTACCCCGGCTTAGCGCTCATAATTTTTGTGAGTGCATTGGGCGTCTTGTTCGCCCGCTGTCAGCTGTCACTTTTCGTGTGTGATGACGAATTTTGACACTGACTAGGGAGTTTCCCTTAAGGCTAGATTCTGTTGAGGAGAACAAACAGCAGAGGTAAACTTTTAATGTTTATTTTTCGGTGGTCAAGCTTCAAGTGACTTGACCCACGCTTATCTCGATATCCGTCGCTCCCAGGGGGCGAAACGCGCATGCTTAGTGTGCCTAACACCTTAAAATACAAGTCTACAAATATGGTTGATGAGCCCCGGGGTTGTCAACACCCTAACCCCTATTATGTCTCACTGTGGCCTAATTGACTGCCTAATGGATGTTTTGTTACCAAACATCTGCTACAGATTTGTTTGTAACCAAATTTGTACGTTACCGAATTAACGTTAAAAATAGGTATACTTCAATTGAGGTCATTGTTAGGGAATTAAGAATCTTATCTTTTTATTTACCTATCTGGAATGCTATTCAAGTGTCTACATGTATATATTTATATTATTACAAAATCGGATTTAAGTAAACTTTATCAAAAATAAGAACATTTCTGTGAAATATAGAAAATGAAAAACACTGATATTTATAAAATAAATTCTCAAGTATGTTGTTTTACATAATTGTACCATTTTCAATGTCAGTGCCATTTCTGGTATAACAACTCTCCCTTAGCCACAAAAGTTTTGGTCCCTCAAAGCTAAACAAAAATATGTGTTTTAGTTAAATATAGCACAGGAGGTTGGTACTAGTTATAAAAATGAATAAACATTTATACACGGGAACAAAGTAAAAATATAAAAGTAAAAAAACAACATGACAAAGTATAATTAGGGTAAAGATCATTTGAATATTTAAAAGTGCTGGCAGGTGTGTTTGAGCGATCAGAGCCTCCAACTACATCTGGTGTAAGAGGTTGACAAATGCCTTGATGAGAAATTAAAATAGGAACACAAAATGGCTGCTGCAGTAATTTTTGACTGCGAAATATTGCCAAAGATGAATTTTCAAACTGTTTTGAACTGAAATGCTTTGTTTTTTTAATTGATTGGTAATTTTGAAACCTGGCCAGTCTACTCTAAGTTTACATGATGGTAAAGGATCCAGGCTGATCTCAGAGATATCATGGGGGTGTTTTATATCCCAATAGGATGGACACAAAGGCAGGTGCATAATAGGAATTAATTGACAGTCTGAACTGTTGGTAATTTCTAAATTCAAAATTGTACCTTCTCTCTTTCTTTTGCAAATAAGAACGAAAATAGCCAGGACAAGGACTAGTATAATAACATTTAGGAACACTGATGCATAAATCCATGTTAATTGTTGAAACATTTCTACAGCTAGGAAGTGCTGTAGTTGGATTTGCATAATCAAATGTTGGTGGTGTCATTGATTTAACTTGACTAACTTGTTGTAATACTAATAGTGAAGTAGATAAGTTCCTAAGTTTAAAAAGTATAAATACAACTGCGATTAATGACAATGGCGCAATGCTAATTGCAACTTATATAAGAATAATGCGTTTATCTATCCATGACTGATCAATATATATTTGTCCATCTAATAAAGGCTCTGCTAAAGTTTCAAAAATCAGCTGGTCTTTCTTAGTGGCATCTGCCATCTTTCTCGGACTTAAATGAGATTTTTCCTCTGCAGCTAGAAATTTCGAAAATGAATGGTTGTATAATTTAAAGTTTGGTATATTGATAGGAGTAGGTAAACTAAATGTGCTGTCAGCTGAAATAGCAGTTATCTGTGATGCATTGAAAAATTCTTGCAGTAAAGCTAGATTGACTGGATATACTGGGGTTATCTGCTCTTTTGTGTTGTTGATACACTGGACGAATCTAGGAGCATAATACCAAACTTGAGAAGACAAGGTACACATACAAGGGATTGTATGGATACAAAAGGAGCACCCTGGTATGATGTACTGGTTAGTTGGACAGTTCACAGAAACCTTGGGTGTATTGTACACAAGAACAGAAGATCGTGACATTTCCAGTACAGTTGGTTTTAGTAAAGATTTGCGAAATCGGAAGTTGCAGTGTTTGTGAACCTGAGTTTTGTCATCTTCAAACAAAGCCCAAATACATGAGGACACTGTATCAGGTGTTAATGGTATATTAAAGTCACACAGGTATGATTCACTACGGTCACAAGTCATAAGCTGACGACTAGTCAGAGAAATGTAAAACTGCTTATGATATTGTGATGACTTTTCAACCTGGGTGTCACCACGGTGGGCCCTACAGAAAACACCACACAACACAGAGGTACAAAATAATACAAGGTTTATTCTTACACTTTACACATTGTTTATAGGTACAATAATATTGGTGTCGGTGAAGTCAACCGCAGATTCTCTACTCTCACCAGGGAATTTTCACCCTGGGTAGAAGTTACCAAGTTCTGGGGTGGACTTCACCCTAGACTGTTGGTAAACTCACCCCTAGCTGAGCCTGCGACATGTTGTCTGCTCCTCTCGCTGTAGTGTCACTAACTGAGGTCTGCTATCGCTCTGCCTGTCCACACTGGGTGCCTGACCCCTGATGCACATGCTTGACCCCGGTTAGGCAGTCAAGCATGACACAGGTGAACCAGTCACCAGAGTGACAATGCAGTGCTGTAGCAGACGACAGATTATATCACATATAAACAACATAAATTAACAGGTACAGGGAGACAGTGAATGCAATACAAAGTTAGAGAGGTTGCACAAGATGCAATAGGAAATCTTACAGTAAGATAAAGAGTAGAATCATTTCTAGTATAGAAGAATTTAGCTTTCTTATATATCTCAGCAGGACTTGACATAATCAGATGAAATCCAGAATACTTCTTTGATAATATATCCTGCATTTCCCTCATTGTTTCATCAATTACTTGTTTTGGTAACAGAAATGGTGTGAATTTACCTTCAAGCAAAGACTGGATGGAAGATTGAAAGGTAAGAAAGGTGATTTCAAGTTGGTTAGCTCTCTGAACTTGCTCAGCTAGCATTCCAGAAATGTTTGTAAGTGTGATTTCTAAGTGTTCAAATGAAAACCTAAATGTGTGTAATAGGTTGTTGATTGTGTGGAAATTTTGCTCAATATCTGACTTAAGATTAGAAATGCTTTCATCTACTACGTTCATGTAAGATGATAGATGTGAACCATGTTGTTCAACTGCTTTAGTTACCTGCTGTGTTCTCCTAATTAGTTCATTGGCATGTCTGGCTAATACATTGACATCATCATGGTAGCTGTACCAAACAGACCTCTAGACAATTGTCCTATAAATGGTAGATTTGACCTTTGAAACCTATTATCTCTAAACATCTTAGACTGTGGAATCAAGTTGAGTATGCTTGATTCTATTTCCTGAACCTGAATTAAGGTTCTGTGTTTTAGTGCATTTACTTGTAAAACAACACTATTCAAAACATGACATGATACATGGCTATGTTTACATCTTGGCATCTGTACCGACATAACTGGTTTTGGAATGTCCACGGCAAGTATATGAAGCCAGTATTCTCTTGAGAGATGCATGGGACTTTCCTTTTTGAATATTACTTCGTAGTTCAACCTAGACAATGTCTTGTCTTTAGTGTCTGGAATCTGGGGTTGGTCAAGTACAACGGTCACCATCAGCGCGAGAACCATATATCCTTGTATGAGACTAGTGATAAGATTTGTCCAAATGTTCCCTAAAACGAATAAGAAAAAATGTGTGGTCAGTCAGGTTTTAGTGTTGATCAGATACTTTAATTAGCACTATAGAACTACAGAAAAAAAACTGTAAGGGTAACTGAACCACTAGAATTTCAGAACTAAGAATTTTAACAATTTTAAATTAGAAATCTAAATATTTTATGAAATATTGTCAGCTGACTGGACATTTCTTTCCACAGTATCAATACAATAATGTTCGCCTTAAAATGACATTTGTTCACTGAAAAGTGCACCCAGGTAACTTTTCTTTTTTTTTTTTTTTTCTTAACTTTTGTTAACCTTACTTGCGTTTTAAGTAAGTTACCGGACGTTTCCTCCTTTTTCCTTGTGGGGTATATTTGCAATTAAACTCTTCAAGGAGATCTTGACTAATGTATGTCTCTAGTTGCCAAGTGTGTTTGCTATATCCTTCCCATTGAACAAGATAACGAGGTATCCCATCTATAAGTTTGCTTTCTTAGAATTTTCTTTATGGGATTTGCTTGTCTATCATTTGTAGATATGTCACTGAAGATATCATAATTAAAATGACCTTGAGAGGGTAAAGTTTGCCTCCTTTGCTTATCAGCAACATTTTTGTTTTGTCTATTTTGTTTGATATGTTAAGAGTTCTGAGGCTGATGCGGGTTGATTCCTATCCTTGAGGCATGTGTATATTGCGGATTCTGTGAAGAATCTTTGTTTTGTTGATTTGCCCTACCATGTTTGTATGGATGACTTTGAGGATAAATTGGTTTTAAAATGTGATTGGTTTTGAGGACGAGTTGGGTGACCTTGTGGTTGATTTTGTTGATGAGTTTGGTGACCTCGTGATTGATTTCGTTGTTTTGGATGGGGTTGGCTGTGTTGTATATTTGGATGTATTGGTGGATTTGGTTGTAACTGTTGGTTTGGTGGATCTGGCTGAAGCCTGCGAAAGTCAGGATTGTTATATGGTTTCAGTTGGGTAGCATTGTATGTTGCCCGCAATTGCTTGTGATCTGAGCATTTTCGAAGTTTGCGAAAGTCAGGATTGTTACAGTTGTGTGATCGCACAACGTTCCAAAAACATCGTGCGCACACAGTGCAGACATCGTGCGCACACATGTGCGATGTGCGATACAAACCGCACAACTGTGCCATGTAAACCGCACTGCTAACGATAGGGTAATAAATATTACGGAATAACTAGTTATACGAAAAAATTAAAATTAATATATAAGATTGTCGCTTTTATATATACGTGCTGCATAACAATTGTTTTCATTCATGGAACATGTATGACCTGTTAATTTTTGCCATTTAAGTACCGTCATTTTGTCTCGCAAGTATTCGTGATGTTTTCGACGGCCTGGTGATACATCTACATGTACATGTACCAGAATGGTAGACGGACATGTATATAATCTCGCTGAATACACATTTCTTCGACATCGTGGAACGTTGTGCGATCACATAACTGTATATGGTTTCAGTTGGCTAGCATTGTATGTTGCCCGCAATTGTTTGTGATCTGAGTATTTTCGAAGTTTGCATGTGTTGTTTGGTAGTACTTCACATATGTAAAACGGTCCGGTTTGCTTGTCATGCAATTTGGAACAAAGACCCTCTGGTGTGTGATGTACTTTTAAAAGCACCTTAGCACGAAGCTTAAACTCTGGTTCCTTTGCTTTAACATCATGTCTCTGTTTACTCTTTGCTTGTGAAGTTTTGCTGTTTTCTGTAGCTATGCTATGTGCTACCTTCAGACGACTGATCAAATCCTCAATGTGCTGTTTCGCATCACGGGACATATTGTCTTTAGGCATGAGTGCAACATCGAAAGGCATGCGCATTTCCTTACCAAACAACATATAGAAAGGAGAATATTCTGTGGACTGAGTAGATGGTGACATCCTGAATGCCATCATAATACCTGGCAACAATGATACCCAATTTTGCTGCTCTTTGTCACAGTAAGCCCTAAGTGCTTGTGCAAGTGTACTGTTAACACGTTCACATGTTGCACTTGTTTGTGGATGATAGGAGCTTGTGTGATGGTGAGTGATTGAAAATAATTCACAAAGAGCATTGACTAATTTGGACATAAAATTTTGACCGACAACATAATCTTTGGAGAAATTATCTACAACTGAGAGGATATATTTATAACCTTCCTTAGTTTCTGTTAGGGGACCTAAAATATCAATGTGCCAACAGTCTAATGTGTCACCTGGTAATGGTAGAGGAGTCAATGTTGGTGGTCGTGCTTGTCTATCGACCTTTATCCTCTGACAACTGTCACATGCAGTGATATAATCCTCTACGTCTTGATGCATCCACGACCAGTAGAATCTTTGTTTCAGTGCCTCATATACACGTTTGGTACCCAGGTGAGCTCCACCTGCACGATTGTCATGATATGACAACAACGCGTCATGTCTAAGTGTTTTTGGTAGGACCAGTTGTTGTATGTATTTATCATTGTCTGGTAAACGATGTGCTCGTCTTTGGTGCCAGTGATACAATACATTGTTAAGGATGCTGTATTGTTGTGCATTTATTGATATTTGTCTAGCCTTTTTATTGTCCTCTGTAAGTGTCTGTTGTTTGCTCTCTAAGTAAACATATATATCATGTAACGCTGGGCAATTTTTCTGTTGCTGACCTATATCTGTCGTATTATATATCGTTGTATCTATGTCTGTATCACCTCGTTCAATGGCCTGAATGGATATATCGACATTATTCTCGTAAAACTGCTCCACTTGAGTGATTTCTTTATCTACAGACTTGTGATTGACATTAGTAACTATGATGCTTTCACTAATTTCGTCATTCTCTGCTTCATTGGGAATGTCGTCATCAAATAATTTGAAAGGCAGTTTTCTTGAAACTCTAAGCCTTGATCTATTTCACAAAGAAATATAGTAGGAGGTTCAACTCCTTCATCATGGTTGTCTTCCGTGACTGTCTTGAGAGGGTAAGGGCGTCCACTAAGGGCGTTCGCAAAGTGTTTTTATTGCCTTTGATATGTTTTACCACAAAGTCGAACTGCTGGATGTCTGTTACCCAGCGCTGGAGCCGAGCTCCCAGCTGTTTCTTTTCTTTTAACCATTCCAGAGCTTTGTGGTCAGTATAAACCGTAAAACGTTTGTGAGACAAATAAGTATTGTAGGCTTCCATACCTTTAAGGATAGCATAACACTCCTTGTCATATGTTGCCTATCTGCGCGGCGAACCCATTCACCGTACGCTATAACATGCTCCCTGTTTTCCTCGTCTAAGAATGTAGCCAATAGACTCATCACTTGCATCACAAGTGAGAATGAAATCTTTGTTTATGTCAGGGTAAGAGAGATATGGAGCTGACGAAAGATGCTCCCTCAAGGAGTCAAATTCCTCCTGACACTTATCTGACCAAATAAATGGTTTGTCTTTTTGAAGCAGGTCTCTAAGTGGGGAAGATATCTCTGAGTAAGATGTTATAAATCTACGATAGTAGTTACACTTACCCAGAAAACTACGAATATCATGCCGTGTTTTAGGAACGGTAGGAAAGGTACTAACTGCTGAAGTTTTCTCAGGATCTACAGATACTCCATCTAGGTACTTTACCTTTTTGACAGCGAAAAAAACACTTGGAAGGTTTTAGAGTGAGTTTAGCATCTCTCAATTTGTGAAATACCTGTGATAGATGAGACTGAAATGATGTTCTGAAGACAAGGACTGGACTAGCATTGTCAACTGTCTCGATGCGATGATAGTATTTATCAGTAGTGCCTAACTCTTGTAGATTGTTAGCAAATACTTCCCTATTCTTATGTTAAAATGATGTGAGGAGTTGTTTTTGAGTGTCTGTAGTTATGTCCTGATAACCTGGTTTATTGTTTGTGACCTTTTGTTGTTGTTTTGTTGTTGTTTGAATAGCACTGATACTTGGTGTTCCATCTGTGAGGATATCTAGTGATGAGTGTTCGATGTCTGTAGCTACTGCTAGGAGTCTGTTATTAGGGATGTGTACATGTTTGTGGGGTTAAGTACCCTAAGTGTAGCTGTACCCTTATCAACTCTTACTAAGCACCTAGCTGTAGCTATATCTTTGATGTGGTTGATTCCACACGGTTCTAAAAACACTATGTCATCATGCTTCCTCCTAGATATGTTCACAGGTATATCCATTTGGTGATTTGCCTTGATGACAACTGCACCCTTAGAGCGTGCGAATCCTTGGTTTACCTGTAGCATACCTACCGTGACTGTGTCATCATGAAGGTGTAAGTGGTTAATAGACAGGTTAATGGAAGCATGCTTATCTTTCATGAAATCATAGCCAAGAATTAAAGAGTAAGAAAAGTTTTCAACAACATGAACAGTATAATCTATGACAGCACCTTGAATGAGATTGGAATCTTAACAGTACCTAGCACCTTAAGTGTACTTTGAGGGACTCCTTTAACAAAATGAGGTTTTCTTGTGTTTAGCACTTTCCTTGTCAGCCCTATTTTATTCAAAAAATCTTCAGACATACAGGCGATATCAGCACCAGTGTCAATCAAGGCATGCGTTTTTTTTTTACACATTTTACTGTAACCCTAGTCCTATTTTTGTCCATAGGTGATGCCAAATTCACCTCTGAAACTTGTATCGCTTTTGTTTTGCCTTTGTGCCCATTCAAGGCATGGGGTCCTTGAACAGGCCCACACCTTCAACTTATATAGTTCTGATTCCTTTTGGGAGTCATACATGTACATACTTTAGCAAAGTGATTAAATTTTTCACAGTTATAACATTTTTTATTTGCTGCCTTACATACTGATCTTGAAATGCAGTACTCACCACAACCGGAACACTGTCGCCGAGGCTGCT
The DNA here is from genome assembly GCF_902652985.1 of Pecten maximus. Classification (NCBI taxonomy): domain Eukaryota; kingdom Metazoa; phylum Mollusca; class Bivalvia; order Pectinida; family Pectinidae; genus Pecten; species Pecten maximus. The sequence continues at coordinate 58,584,304 of NC_047015.1, read as the reverse complement.
GCTGCTGTTGCTGGTGGTTTTGGTATTGATTCCCATATATTTGCTGTCGCCGTGTCTGGTACTGGCGTTGCTGGTGATTTGGTCGATGCTGACGAGGTTGCTGTTGTTGAGTCCTTCTGTTGCCACTGTCCATCACAGAGACTGGTATGGCGAAACCCCCTCCCCTCCATTGAACTGCTCGATGAATGCTGACTTTAGTTTCGATACGTCTTTGGTCATTTTCCAGGGTCAGAAACCAGTCTGACACTTGTCTGCCACACACATAGGAAATGATTGGATTATTTCCCAGTTTGGCATTCCTACCAATGAGCAGAATGTCATACATTTCATCCACCAGAGGGATGGCGACATTCCTTTTTGATATTTTCCTGTGAGGAGCTTGTGGTGGATGCGGTGGTGGTTGTGATGGTGATTGGTGTGCTGACCTGCTGGCCTGAATTGTTACATCAACTTCTGACTCCTCACCTCCATGTCATTGTATTGTAATATCAAGATCTACTGCAGGTTGGTTTTCCTCATCTGCCGGATCACTCTTCAGTGTCATTCAGTGAGAACAAACCGCAGAGGTTAACTTTTGATGTTTATTTCTCGGTGGTCAAGCTTCAAGTGACCTGACCCACGATAACCTCGCTTTCCGTCGCTCCCAGGGGGCGAAACGCGCATGCTTAGCGTGCCTAACACCTTAAAATACAAGTTTACAAATATGGTTGGTGAGCCCCGGGGTTGTCAACACCCTAGCCCCTATTGCGTCTCACTGTGGCATAATTGACTACCTAATGGATGTTTTGTTACCAAACATCTGCTACAGATTTGTTTGTAACCAAATGTGTACGTAACCGAATTAACGTCTAAAAAAGGTATACTTCAATTGAGGTCATTGTTAGGGAATTAAGAATCTTATCTTTTTTTTACCTATCTGGTATGCTATTCAAGTGTCTACATGTATATATGTATATTATTACAAAATCGGATTTAAGTAAACTTTATCAGAAATAAGAATATTTCTGTGAAATATAGAAAATGAAAAACACTGATGTTTATAAGATAAATTCTCAATTATGTTGGCATAACAAATGTATAGATACAATAGGCTAAAACACTTCCCTGTCAACATGTATATACACAACAGGCTAAAACACTTCCCTGCCAACATGTATAGATACAACAGGCTAAAACACTTCCCTGACAACATATATAGATACAACAGGCTAAAACACTTCCCTGTCAACATGTATAGATACAACAGGCTAAAACACTTCCTTGTCAACATGTATAGATACAACAGGCTAAAACACTTCCCTGTCAACATGTATAGATACAACATGCTAAAACACTTCCCTGTCAACATGTATAGATACAACAGGCTAAAACACTTCCCTGTCAACATGTATAGATACAACAGGCTAAAACACTTCCCTGTCAACATGTATAGATACAACAGGCTAAAACACTTCCCTGACAACATGTATAGATACAACAGGCTAAAACATTTCACAGCCAACATATATAGATACAACAGGCTAAAACACTTCCCTAACAACATATATAGATACAACAGGCTAAAACACTTCCCTTACAACATGCATAGATACAACAGGCTAAAACACTTCCCTGTCAACATGTTTTTTGGTTTGTTTTTGTGTTTAACGTCCTATTAACAGCCAGGGTCATTTAAGGACGTGCCAGGTTTTGGAGGTGGAGGAAAGCCGGAGTACTACCCGGAGAAAAACCACCGGCCTACGGTCAGTACCTGGCAACTGCCCCACGTAGGTTTCGAACTCGCAACCCAGTGGTGGAGGGCTAGTGATAAAGTGTCGGTACACCTTAACCACTCGGCCACCGCGGCCCCCTGTCAACATGTATAGATACAACAGGCTAAAACACTTCCCTGTCAACATGTATAGATACAACAGACTAAAACACTTCCCTGTCAACATGTATAGATACAACAGGCTAAAACACTTCCCTGACATCATGTATAGATACAACAGGCTAAAACACTCCCCTGTCAACTGTATAGATACAACAGGCTAAAACACTTCCCTGTCAACATGTATAGATACAACAGGCTAAAACACTTCCCTGTCAACATGTATAGATACAACAGGCTAAAACACTCCCCTGTCAACTGTATAGATACAACAGGCTAAAACACTGTCAACATGTATAGATACAACAGGCTAAAACACTTCCCTTACAACATGTATATATACAACAGGCTAAAACACTTCCCTGTCAACATGTATAGATACAACAGGCTAAAACACTTCCCTGTCAACATGTATAGATACAACAGACTAAAACACTTCCCTGTCAACATGTATATATACAACATGCTAAAACACTTCCCTGTCAACATGTATATATACAACAGGCTAAAACACTTCCCTAACAACATATATAGATACAACATGCTAAAACACTTCCCTGTCAACATGTATATATACAACAGGCTAAAACACTTCCCTAACAACATGTATAGATACAACAGGCTAAAACACTTCCCTGTCAACATGTATAGATACAACAGGCTAAAGCACTTCCCTGTCAACATGTATATATACAACAGGCTAAAACACTTCCCTGTCAACATGTATATATACAACAGGCTAAAACACTTCCCTGTCAACATGTATAGATACAACAGGCTAAAACACTTCCCTGTCAACATGTATAGATACAACAGGCTAAAACACTTCCCTGTCAACATGTATAGATACAACAGGCTAAAACACTTCCCTTACAACATGTATAGATACAACAGGCTAAAACACTTCCCTGTCAACATGTATAGATACAACAGGCTAAAACACTTCCCTGTCAACATGTATAGATACAACAGGCTAAAACACTTCCCTGCCAACATGTATAGATACAACAGGCTAAAACACTTCCCTTTCAACATGTATAGAAATATACATTGAAAATGTATACTAATCAATAATACAAGTCAAAACAAATCCAGAGATTGTAATTATCATATTCTCTATTTAACAATAGAAAGGAACTTTCAATATTTCAGGTTTTGTTGTAATGTAACTGCATAAACATGCCAACCTATTTATCTCTTTCCGGTTGATGGAAGCCGGTCACGGTACAGTGAATTACATATACCGGAAGTAAAATGGAGTAGGCGCGTGGGGGCAAACATTGCGCGCGGAGGGCAGGTGTGGCGCGTGCCGTGCCTTTCAGGACACTACAGGGCCTATCAACAGTTATCGGTATCGCAAAGATAGAGTATGTAAGTATGCCGACAAGGCAGGCAATTCTACGTTAATTGTATATCCTAAATTTATATTCCTATAAATTACCATAGCAACATACAAAATGTAGTCATTGCATACGGGTAACAGTAAATACTTGCTATTTACCGAATTTATGAATAAATATTACCGACTACATTATACAGTTGACCAATTTTGTAAATCATACTTATTAATGAAGGTCTTAAGGACTACTACCGGGCAACAGTATCGTCATTCTTACTTCATGATATCATTCTAATGTCTGATGTCATCACAATATCAATTAATAATCGCATTAAAGAAGACGTACATAGATTTAACTATTATTCTATTTATTATCATTTTTATTTTTATTTTTTTATACGTAAATATTTGCCTGAATACGTCTTTAAAACCAGATTAATGATGACAGAATTGGTGTGATCCCGCTCGGCGGTAATGAAAGGGAACCTAGCTAAACCGGGGAGACGTCGAGGGACGTTAATTTGTTTCCGTCAGAATCTCTAACGACCTGATAATTAAATATGGGGAATGGTATAGGTGGTCACATCGTGCCTCTACACACATCATAGCATCTCTTAACAGAGGTCTGCTCCGCTGGAATCCGGCAGCCGCATTATAACGGACAGCACGCAGCACTAGTCAAATTAGGTCAATTAGATCCACGGCGGTGTCAAGACTCCTCTTTGATTTTAGTTGACTTTGATTTAAACGAAAGTGCAATAACATTAGGCAGACAACAAGATTTCTATTTACAAATAAGTTTCGTTTTTGTTTACGTACATGTCACGCACCAACTCCAATATCTGATGGTTTACTGATGTTAGAGTGTTTTCTCGTTTGGCACGTACCAGTTTGAATTGTTTATAAATAATAGTCAGTCAAAATTATTAGGCAGCTTCATGGTTCCGAGGACATTAGAAAATATCACAGTATGGTAACATACGTCATTAAGTATCAATGTCACAGTATGGTAACATACGTCATTAAGTCTCAGTGTCACAGTATGGTAACATACATCAGTAAGTCTCAATGTCACCGTATGGTAACATACCAATCTAATTAAAATTAAACTTGTATTTCCCACTCCTCTACGATACTCTACGATACACTGTAATACAAGATCTAACGATATTCCCACGTCAATATACTATATCTGTGTCAATACCCGCTCTGCTTGATAACCATTGTTAATACGAGACGGAAGTTGTGGACCCTCTTTGTGGACCCTTTCCGTTGAAGGTGTCTGTGGACAGTTTCCATGGACCTTCTCTATGGATCCTTTCCGTTGACCGTTTCCATGGACCTTCTCTATGGACCCTTTCCGTTGAAGGTGTCTGTGGACCTTCTCTATGGACACTTTCCGTTGAAGGTGTCTGTACCGTTTCCGTGGACCTTCTCTAAGGACCCTTTCCTTTGATGTTTCCGTGGACAGCTTCCGTTGACCCTTTTCATTGACCGTTTCCGTTGACCCTTTCCCTACATTTAGGTAGCCTAATGAACCAGTCTAAAACTCAATTAATTCGTGTACCTGTTGATCTGCACGTGTTTGTACATGTACGTGCCCAGTGACATGTGGTATAATTACCATTTCCCTAATTAGCTCTCCTCGCATGAGCAATAATTGAGTTAAGGGAGACCGTTGCCAGGATGTGGTAGATACAAGTAAGCAACCTCGACTGTTTGGGAAAAAACGGATACTAAACCTATTTGCAGGTAAATCAATGCACACTGTAATATAAAACCTATAGGACATCATATATATATATCCTCACACTGTAGTGTTTAACATATAGGACATCATATATATATCCTAACACTGTAGTGTTTAACCTATAGGACATCATATATATATCCTCACACTGTAGTGTTTAACATATAGGACATCATATATATATCCTAACACTGTAGTGTTTAACCTATAGGACATCATATATATATCCTAACACTAGTGTTTAACCTATAGGACATCCTATATATATCCTCACACTGTAGTGTTTAACGTATAGGACATCATATATATATCCTAACACTGTAGTGTTTAACCAATAGGACATCATATATATATCCTCACACTGTAGTGTTTAACCTATAGGACATCATATATATATCCAAACACTAGTGTTTAACCTATATGACATCTTATATATATCCTAACACTGTAGTGTTTAACCTATAGGACATCATATATATATCCTAACACTGTAGTGTTTAACCAATAGGACATCATATATATACATATCCTCACACTGTAGTGTTTAACCTATAGGACATCCTATATATATCCTCACAGTGTAGTGTTTAACCTATAGGACATCCTATATATATATATCCTCACACTGTAGTGTTTAACCTATAGGACATCATATTAACGTATAGGACATCATATATATATCCTAACACTGTAGTGTTTAACCAATAGGACATCATATATATATCCTCACACTGTAGTGTTTAACATATAGGACATCCTATATATATATATCCTCATACTGTAGTGTTTAACCTATAGGACATCATATTAACGTATAGGACATCATATATATATCCTAACACTAGTGTTTAACCTATAGGACATCCTATATATATCCTAACACTGTAGTGTTTAACCAATAGGACATCATATATATATCCTCACACTGTAGTGTTTAACATATAGGACATCATATATATATCCTAACACTGTAGTGTTTAACCTATAGGACATCATATATATATATATCCTTACACTGTAGTGTTTAACGTAAAGGACATCATATATATATCCTAACACTAGTGTTTAACCTATAGGACATCATATATATATATCCTTACACTGTAGTGTTTAACGTATAGGACATCATATATATATCCTAACACTAGTGTTTCACCTATAGGACATCATATATATATCCTAACACTGTAGTGTTTAACCAATAGGACATCATATATATATCCTCACACTGTAGTGTTTAACCTATAGGACATCATATATATATCCAAACACTAGTGTTTAACCTATATGACATCCTATATATATCTAACACTGTAGTGTTTAACCTATAGGACATCATATATATATCCTAACACTGTAGTGTTTAACCTATAGGACATCATATATATATCCTAACACTAGTGTTTAACCTATAGGACATCATATATATATCCTCACACTGTAGTGTTTAACCTATAGGACATCCTATATATATCCTAACACTAGTGTTTAACCTATAGGACATCATATATATATCCTCACACTGTAGTGTTTAACCTATAGGACATCATATATATATCCTAACACTGTAGTGTTTAACCTATAGGACATCCTATATATATCCTCACACTGTAGTGTTTAACTTATAGGACATCCTATATATATTTATCCTCACACTGTAGTGTTTAACCTATAGGACATCCTATATATATCCTCACACTGTAGTGTTTAACCTATAGGACATCATATATATATCCTCACACTGTAGTGTTTAACCTATAGGACATCATATATATATCCTCACACTGTAGTGTTTAACCTATAGGACATCATATATATATCCTCACGCTGTAGTGTTTAACCTATAGGACATCATATATATATCCTAACACTAGTGTTTAACCTATAGGACATCCTATATATATCCTAACACTGTAGTGTTTAACCTATAGGACATCATATATATATCCTAACACTAGTGATTAACCTATAGGACATCATATATATATATCCTAACACTAGTGTTTAACCTATAGAACATCATATATATATCCTCACACTGTAGTGTTTAACCTATAGGACATCATATATATATATCCTAACACTGTAGTGTTTAACCTATAGGACATCATATATATATCCTAACACTGTAGTGTTTAACCTATAGGACATCATATATATATCCTCACACTGTAGTGTTTAACCTATAGGACATCATATATATATCCTAACACTAGTGTTTAACCTATAGGACATCCTATATGCATATCCTCACACTGTAGTGTTTAACCTATAGGACATCATATATATATCTTAACACTGTAGTGTTTAACCTATAGGACATCATATATATATCCTCACACTGTAGTGTTTAACCTATAGGACATCATATATATATCCTCACACTGTAGTGTTTAACCTATAGGACATCATATATATATCCTAACACTGTAGTGTTTAACCTATAGGACATCCTATATATATCCTAACACTAGTGTTTCACCTATAGGACATCATATATATATCCTAACACTGTAGTGTTTAACCTATAGGACATCATATATATATCCTCACACTGTAGTGTTTAACCTATAGGACATAATATATATATCCTAACACTGTAGTGTTTAACATATAGAACATCATATATATATATCCTCACACTGTAGTGTTTAACCTATAGGACATCATATATATATATCCTAACACTAGTGTTTAACCTATAGGACATCACATATATATCCTCACGCTGTAGTGTTTAACCTATAGGACATCATATATATATCCTCACACTGTAGTGTTTAACCTATAGGACATCATATATATATCCTCACGCTGTAGTGTTTAACCTATAGGACATCATATATATATCCTCACACTGTAGTGTTTAACCTATAGGACATCATATATATATCCTCACACTGTAGTGTTTAACCTATAGGACATCATATATATATCCTAACACTGTAGTGTTTAACCTATAGGACATCATATATATATCCTAACACTGTAGTGGTTAACCTGTAGGACATCATATATATATCCTCACACTGTAGTGTTTAACCTATAGGACATCATATATGTATCCTCACACTGTAGTGTTGAACCTATAGGACATCCTATATATCCTAACACTGTAGTGTTTAACCTATAGGACATCATATATATATCCTCACACTGTAGTGTTTAACCTATAGGACATCATATATATATCCTAACACTGTAGTGGTTAACCTATAGGACATCATATATATATCCTCACACTGTGGTGTTTAACCTATAGGACATCATATATATATCCTAACACTGTAGTGTTTAACCTATAGGACATCCTATATATATCCTAACACTGTAGTGTTTAACCTATAGGACATCCTATATATATCCTAACACTGTGGTGTTTAACCTATAGGACATCCTATATATATCCTCACACTGTAGTGTTTAACCTATATGACAGCCTATATATATCCTCACACTGTGGTGTTTAACCTATAGGACATCCTATATATATATATATATATATCCTAACACTGTAGTGTTTAACCTATAGGACATCCTATATATATATATATATCCTAACACTGTAGTGTTTAACCTATAGGACATCATATATATATCCTAACACTGTAGTGTTTAACCTATAGGACATCCTATATATATCCTAACACTGTGGTGTTTAACCTATAGGACATCATATATATATCATAACACTGTAGTGTTTAACCTATAGGACATCATATATATATATCCTAACACTGTAGTGTTTAACCTATAGGACATCATATATATATATATATCCTCACACTGTGGTGTTTAACCTATAGGACATCATATATATATCCTAACACTGTAGTGTTTAACCTATAGGACATCCTATATATATATATCCTAACACTGTAGTGTTTAACCTATAGGACATCATATATATATCCTCACACTGTAGTGTTTAACCTATAGGACATCATATATATATCCTCACACTGTAGTGTTTAACCTATAGGACATCATATATATATCCTAACACTGTAGTGTTTAACCTATAGGACATCATATATATATCCTAACACTGTAGTGGTTAACCTGTAGGACATCATATATATATCCTCACACTGTAGTGTTTAACCTATAGGACATCATATATGTATCCTCACACTGTAGTGTTGAACCTATAGGACATCCTATATATATCCTAACACTGTAGTGTTTAACCTATAGGACATCATATATATATCCTCACACTGTAGTGTTTAACCTATAGGACATCATATATATATCCTAACACTGTAGTGGTTAACCTATAGGACATCATATATATATCCTCACACTGTGGTGTTTAACCTATAGGACATCATATATATATCCTAACACTGTAGTGTTTAACCTATAGGACATCCTATATATATCCTAACACTGTAGTGTTTAACCTATAGGACATCCTATATATATCCTAACACTGTGGTGTTTAACCTATAGGACATCCTATATATATCCTCACACTGTAGTGTTTAACCTATATGACAGCCTATATATATCCTCACACTGTGGTGTTTAACCTATAGGACATCCTATATATATATATATATATATCCTAACACTGTAGTGTTTAACCTATAGGACATCCTATATATATATATATCCTAACACTGTAGTGTTTAACCTATAGGACATCATATATATATCCTAACACTGTAGTGTTTAACCTATAGGACATCCTATATATATCCTAACACTGTGGTGTTTAACCTATAGGACATCATATATATATCATAACACTGTAGTGTTTAACCTATAGGACATCATATATATATATCCTAACACTGTAGTGTTTAACCTATAGGACATCATATATATATATATCCTCACACTGTGGTGTTTAACCTATAGGACATCATATATATATCCTAACACTGTAGTGTTTAACCTATAGGACATCATATATATATATCCTAACACTGTAGTGTTTAACCTATAGGACATCATATATATATCCTCACACTGTAGTGTTTAACCTATAGGACATCATATATATATCCTAACACTAGTGTTTCACCTATAGGACATCATATATATATCATAACACTGTAGTGTTTAACCTATAGGACATCATATATATATCCTCACACTGTGGTGTTTAACCTATTTAACATCATATATATATCCTCACACTGTAGTGTTTAACCTATAGGACATCCTATATATATCATAACACTGTAGTGTTTAACCTATAGGACATCCTATATATATCCTCACACTGTAGTGTTTAACGTATAGGACATCATATATATATCCTAACACTGTAGTGTTTAACCAATAGGACATCATATATATATCCTCACACTGTAGTGTTTAACCTATAGGACATCATATATATCTCCAAACACTAGTGTTTAACCTATATGACATCTTATATATATCCTAACACTGTAGTGTTTAACCTATAGGACATCATATATATATCCTAACACTGTAGTGTTTAACCAATAGGACATCATATATATACATATCCTCACACTGTTGTGTTTAACCTATAGGACATCCTATATATATCCTCACAGTGTAGTGTTTAACCTATAGGACATCCTATATATATATATCCTCACACTGTAGTGTTTAACCTATAGGACATCATATTAACGTATAGGACATCATATATATATCCTAACACTGTAGTGTTTAACCAATAGGACATCATATATATATCCTCACACTGTAGTGTTTAACATATAGGACATCCTATATATATATATCCTCATACTGTAGTGTTTAACCTATAGGACATCATATTAACGTATATGACATCATATATATATCCTAACACTAGTGTTTAACCTATAGGACATCCTATATATATCCTAACACTGTAGTGTTTAACCAATAGGACATCATATATATATCCTCACACTGTAGTGTTTAACCTATAGGACATCATATATATATCCTAACACTGTAGTGTTTAACCTATAGGACATCATATATATATATCCTTACACTGTAGTGTTTAACGTAAAGGACATCATATATATATCCTAACACTAGTGTTTAACCTATAGGACATCATATATATATATCCTTACACTGTAGTGTTTAACGTATAGGACATCATATATATATCCTAACACTAGTGTTTCACCTATAGGACATCATATATATATCCTAACACTGTAGTGTTTAACCAATAGGACATCATATATATATCCTCACACTGTAGTGTTTAACCTATAGGACATCATATATATATCCAAACACTAGTGTTTAACCTATATGACATCCTATATATATCTAACACTGTAGTGTTTAACCTATAGGACATCATATATATATCCTAACACTGTAGTGTTTAACCTATAGGACATCATATATATATCCTAACACTAGTGTTTAACCTATAGGACATCATATATATATCCTCACACTGTAGTGTTTAACCTATAGGACATCCTATATATATCCTAACACTAGTGTTTAACCTATAGGACATCATATATATATCCTCACACTGTAGTGTTTAACCTATAGGACATCATATATATATCCTAACACTGTAGTGTTTAACCTATAGGACATCGTATATATATCCTCACACTGTAGTGTTTAACTTATAGGACATCCTATATATATTTATCCTCACACTGTAGTGTTTAACCTATAGGACATCCTATATATATCCTCACACTGTAGTGTTTAACCTATAGGACATCATATATATATCCTCACACTGTAGTGTTTAACCTATAGGACATCATATATATATCCTCACACTGTAGTGTTTAACCTATAGGACATCATATATATATCCTCACGCTGTAGTGTTTAACCTATAGGACATCATATATATATCCTAACACTAGTGTTTAACCTATAGGACATCCTATATATATCCTAACACTGTAGTGTTTAACCTATAGGACATCATATATATATCCTAACACTAGTGATTAACCTATAGGACATCATATATATATCCTAACACTAGTATTTAACCTATAGGACATCCTATATGCATATCCTCACACTGTAGTGTTTAACCTATAGGACATCATATATATATCTTAACACTGTAGTGTTTAACCTATAGGACATCATATATATATCCTCACACTGTAGTGTTTAACCTATAGGACATCATATATATATCCTCACACTGTAGTGTTTAACCTATAGGACATCATATATATATCCTAACACTGTAGTGTTTAACCTATAGGACATCCTATATATATCCTAACACTAGTGTTTCACCTATAGGACATCATATATATATCCTAACACTGTAGTGTTTAACCTATAGGACATCATATATATATCCTCACACTGTAGTGTTTAACCTATAGGACATAATATATATATCCTAACACTGTAGTGTTTAACATATAGAACATCATATATATATATCCTCACACTGTAGTGTTTAACCTATAGGACATCATATATATATATCCTAACACTAGTGTTTAACCTATAGGACATCATATATATATCCTCACGCTGTAGTGTTTAACCTATAGGACATCATATATATATCCTCACACTGTAGTGTTTAACCTATAGGACATCATATATATATCCTCACGCTGTAGTGTTTAACCTATAGGACATCATATATATATCCTCACACTGTAGTGTTTAACCTATAGGACATCATATATATATCCTCACACTGTAGTGTTTAACCTATAGGACATCATATATATATCCTAACACTGTAGTGTTTAACCTATAGGACATCATATATATCCTAACACTGTAGTGGTTAACCTGTAGGACATCATATATATATCCTCACACTGTAGTGTTTAACCTATAGGACATCATATATGTATCCTCACACTGTAGTGTTGAACCTATAGGACATCCTATATATATCCTAACACTGTAGTGTTTAACCTATAGGACATCATATATATATCCTCACACTGTAGTGTTTAACCTATAGGACATCATATATATATCCTAACACTGTAGTGTTTAACCTATAGGACATCATATATATATCCTCACACTGTGGTGTTTAACCTATAGGACATCATATATATATCCTAACACTGTAGTGTTTAACCTATAGGACATCCTATATATATCCTAACACTGTAGTGTTTAACCTATAGGACATCCTATATATATCCTAACACTGTGGTGTTTAACCTATAGGACATCCTATATATATCCTCACACTGTAGTGTTTAACCTATATGACAGCCTATATATATCCTCACACTGTGGTGTTTAACCTATAGGACATCCTATATATATATATATATCCTAACACTGTAGTGTTTAACCTATAGGACATCATATATATATCCTAACACTGTAGTGTTTAACCTATAGGACATCCTATATATATATATATATCCTAACACTGTAGTGTTTAACCTATAGGACATCATATATATATCCTAACACTGTAGTGTTTAACCTATAGGACATCCTATATATATATATATATCCTAACACTGTAGTGTTTAACCTATAGGACATCATATATATATCCTAACACTGTAGTGTTTAACCTATAGGACATCCTATATATATCCTAACACTGTGGTGTTTAACCTATAGGACATCATATATATATCATAACACTGTAGTGTTTAACCTATAGGACATCATATATATATATCCTAACACTGTAGTGTTTAACCTATAGGACATCATATATATATATATATCCTCACACTGTGGTGTTTAACCTATAGGACATCATATATATATCCTAACACTGTAGTGTTTAACCTATAGGACATCATATATATATATATCCTAACACTGTAGTGTTTAACCTATAGGACATCATATATATATCCTCACACTGTAGTGTTTAACCTATAGGACATCATATATATATCCTAACACTAGTGTTTCACCTATAGGACATCATATATATATCATAACACTGTAGTGTTTAACCTATAGGACATCATATATATATCCTCACACTGTGGTGTTTAACCTATTTAACATCATATATATATCCTCACACTGTAGTGTTTAACCTATAGGACATCCTATATATATCATAACACTGTAGTGTTTAACCTATAGGACATCATATATATATCCTCACACTGTGGTATTTAACCTATAGGACATCCTATATATATCATAACACTGTAGTGTTTAACCTATAGGACATCATATATATATCCTAACACTGTAGTGTTAAACCTATAGGACATCCTATATATATCCTAACACTGTAGTGTTTAACCTATAGGACATCATATATATATCCTCACACTGTAGTGTTTAACCTATAGGACATCCTATATATATATCCTCACACTGTAGTGTTTAACCTATAGGATATCATATATATATATCCTCACACTGTGGTATTTAACCTATAGGACATCATATATATATCCTAACACTAGTGTTTAACCTATAGGACATCATATATATATCCTCACACTGTAGTGTTTAACCTATAGGACATCATATATATATCCTCACACTGTAGTGTTTAACCTATAGGACATCATATATATATCCTAACACTGTAGTGTTTAACCTATAGGACATCATATATATATCCTAACACTAGTGTTTAACCTATAGGACATCATATATATATCCTAACACTGTAGTGTTTCACCTATAGGACAAAATATATCCTTACACTGTAGTGTTTAACGTATAGGACATCATATCTATATCCTCACACTGTAGTGTTTAACCTATAGGACATCATATATATATCCTAACACTGTAGTGTTTAACCTATAGGAAATCATATATATATCCTAACACTGTAGTGTTTAACCTATAGGACATCATATATATATCCTAACACTGTAGTGTTTAATCTATAGGACATCATATATATATCCTCACACTGTAGTGTTTAACCTATAGGACATCATATATATATCCTCACACTAGTGTTTAACCTATAGGACATCATATATATATCCTCACACTGTAGTGTTTAACCTATAGGACATCATTTATATATCCTCACACTGTAGTGTTTAACCTTTAGGACATCATATATATATCCTAACACTAGTGTTTCAGCTATAGGACATCATATATATATCCTAACACTGTAGTCTTTAACCTATAGGACATCATATATATATCCTCACACTGTAGTGTTTAACCTATAGGACATCATATATATATCCTAACACTAGTGTTTCACCTATAGGACATCATATATATATCCTCACACTAGTGTTTCACCTATAGGACATCCTATATATACCTCACACTGTAGTGTTTAACCTATAGGACATCCTATATATATCATCACACTGTAGTGTTTAACCTATAGGACATCATATATATATCCTAACACTAGTGTTTCACCTATAGGACATCCTATATATATCCTAACACTGTAGTGTTTAACCTATAGGACATCATATATATATCCTAACACTGTAGTGTTTAACCTATAGGACATCATATATATATCCTCACACTGTAGTGTTTAACCTATAGGACATCCTATATATATCCTCACTCTTTAGTGTTTAACCTATAGGACATCATATATATATATATCCTAACACTGTAGTGTTTAACCTATAGGACATCATATATATATCCTAACACTGTAGTGTTTAACCTATAGGACATCATATATATATATATCCTAACACTGTAGGGTTTAACCTATAGGACATCATATATATATCCTCACACTGTAGTGTTTAACCTATAGGACATCATATATATATCCTCACACTGTAGTGTTTAACCTATAGGACATCCTATATATATCCTCACACTTTAGTGTTTAACCTATAGGACATCATATATATATATATCCTAACACTGTAGTGTTTAACCTATAGGACATCATATATATATCCTAACACTGTAGTGTTTAACCTATAGGACATCATATATATATCCTAACACTGTAGTGTTTAACCTATAGGACATCCTATATATATCCTCACACTTTAGTGTTTAACCTATAGGACATTATATATATATCCTCACACTGTAGTGTTTAACCTATAGGACACCATATATATATCCTAACACTTTGGTGTTTAACCTATAGGACATCCTATATATATCCTCACACTGTAATGTTTAACCTATAGGACATCCTAAATATATCCTAACACTGTAGTGTTTAACTATAGGACATGCTATATATATCCTCACACTGTAGTGTTTAACCTATAGGACATCATATATATATCCTCACACTGTAGTGTTTAACCTATAGGACATCCTATATATATCCTCACACTGTGGTATTTAACCTATAGGACATCCTATATATATCCTCACACTGTAGTGTTTAACGTATAGGACATCCTATATATATCCTAACACTGTAGTGTTTAACCTATAGGACATCCTATATATATCCTCACACTGTGGTATTTAACCTATAGGACATCCTATATATATCCTCACACTGTAGTGTTTAACCTATAGGACATCCTATATATATCCTCACACTGTAGTGTTTAACGTATAGGACATCATATATATATCCTCACACTGTATTGTTAAACCCTTAGGACATCATATATATATCCTCACACTGTAGTGTTTAACCTATAGGACATCATATATATATCCTAACACTAGTATTTCACCTATAGGACATCCTATATATATATCCTCACACTGTAGTGTTTAACCTATAGGACATCCTATATGTATCCTAACACTGTAGTGTTTAACTTATAGGACATCATATATATATCCTAACACTGTAGTGTTTAACCTATAGGACATCATATATATATATATCCTAACACTGTAGGGTTAAACCTATAGGACATCATATATATATCCTAACACTGTAGTGTTTAACCTATAGGACATCCTATATATATCCTCACACTTTAGTGTTTAACCTATAGGACATTATATATATATCCTCACACTGTAGTGTTTAACCTATAGGACACCATATATATATCCTAACACTTTGGTGTTTAACCTATAGGACATCCTATATATATCCTCACACTGTAATGTTTAACCTATAGGACATCCTAAATATATCCTAACACTGTAGTGTTTAACTATAGGACATGCTATATATATCCTCACACTGTAGTGTTTAACCTATAGGACATCATATATATATCCTCACACTGTAGTGTTTAACCTATAGGACATCCTATATATATCCTCACACTGTGGTATTTAACCTATAGGACATCCTATATATATCCTCACACTGTAGTGTTTAACGTATAGGACATCCTATATATATCCTAACACTGTAGTGTTTAACCTATAGGACATCCTATATATATCCTCACACTGTGGTATTTAACCTATAGGACATCCTATATATATCCTCACACTGTAGTGTTTAACCTATAGGACATCCTATATATATCCTCACACTGTAGTGTTTAACGTATAGGACATCATATATATATCCTCACACTGTATTGTTTAACCCTTAGGACATCATATATATATCCTCACACTGTAGTGTTTAACCTATAGGACATCATATATATATCCTAACACTAGTATTTCACCTATAGGACATCCTATATATATCCTCACACTGTAGTGTTTAACCTATAGGACATCCTATATGTATCCTAACACTGTAGTGTTTAACTTATAGGACATCATATATATATCCTCACACTGTAGTGTTTAACCTATAGGACATCCTATATATATATCCTCACACTGTAGTGTTTAACCTATAGGACATCCTATATATATATCCTCACACTGTAGTGTTATAACCTATAGGACATCCTATATATATCCTCACACTGTAGTGTTTAACCTATAGGACATTATATATATATATATTAGGGTCTAGTAAGTAATAACGACGGTATAAACCAATATAGGTACTGGATCCTAACAAACAAATGTTGGATGCGTATTACTAGAAATAGATATATGGCAAGTAGTACTAACGACAGTACAGACAAGTAAATTGTCAATTTTCGAGGCAATCTGCCCCTTTATCAAGACACAGGTAAATTACATACGATCACATATAGACATAGAACATGGAACAGTTACACAAATATAGTAGGTATAAACAACAAAAAATATCGTAATGTTGTAAAAACGATCCCCCTCGGCCGATACTTAATTCGCCGAGGGCCTATTGTGATTAATTAGGAAACATCTTAGGTGGTGTACAGATGCTAAAAGTTAATGAATGAATGAATAAATAAATAAATAGATAATATAACTTAAAGGTTTAACAAAATAACATCGTGGGTTAATACGATGTGACGGCAGCGCGTGTTATGTCGTGAATGTTTTTGTTATTGTTTTTTTCCGCGATATGTACATTTCGTCCCGCAAATCTCGGCCCAAACAGCGGGTAGCAGTGACAATATCGGGTGGCCAATCCCATATTAAAATTAGTTCGTTTTAACGAAATTGAACAAATATTAAAATCATATAGATGTAATTATGTAGAAAGGTATAATTTTGGCATTAGAAACCAAACAGAAAGGTGGTCGAAAGATCCTATTAGCGTAACGAAAACCGGGTGGCAGGTATCAGGACGACTCGTCACAAACCGACAACATGTACTCACACAACTTATTCAGCCAATCAGCTGCTGTTTCATGTGAACCAAGTCCTTAAGGAAAGTGTGTTTGTGGGGCCTGTAGGGGTTGGTCTGGTTAATAAACATATGGAGTGGGTATTTCCTATAAGTGAGAATGGAGATTAGTGGGAAAAGGTTTGAAGAACAAACATATACATCCCTACTAAAAATAGGATGGCGTAGGACTACAGGTGGAAAAAAGGCGGGAATTCCCCAGATGGTAAGGTCCTTTGATAACCCATATGCTCCTATATGCTATGAACCTGTGCACAATATCTGTTGTGTGTGGCCAATTTGACCTATTTCCAGTTCCGCGCCACCTAGCGGATAACCTCGGTGTGTAAAATTGTCATGGCCGCCTAAGGTGTCATCAGCACCTTACGTAGAAAATCGTATTTTGATCCGCCAACTCGCTGTTTCCGACATATTTACATCCCGACAACTGTAAATACCAACGCATAACGTAAGTATTAACATTTAAGATTATATTTCCATTCAAGTTATCTTCATTTTCTTACGTAATTGCATAAAAACATGGTGTTACATGCCCATAGGCAAAAATCACCTGATATTTCCATATACAATGTACGTTATTTTATGCTTGAAGCGTCGATCACGTGACATAGGGCTGCTTCAAAAGTAATAAACACGAATTATAAAAATAAAATTAACTGATTTGGCAATTATAAACTGTTTAAAACATGTATAAAAGTATGTCAATAATTGTTACTGGTTGAATACTCTGGTTAAGACACCAGAGTTGATCAGAAATACTTTAATTTGTAATAGGGTCAGTTAATATCTACCAACAACCTGTTATCAAACCAACATTGTGGAATATGTGTGTGTTTTTAAAAGTATAATAGTTAAACCCTATAACCGATAATATGATGGACAGATAGGGCTTTAAACCTTTTTTTCAATCAAAATGAACCATTAACAAAATATTGTGCACAACCGGAATGTTTAGCCATCATTGGATGGAAAAGACTATTAATGATATAATACATCTCCAGATGGTGTTGGGAAGAGAATATAATTGATCAAGTTCTTGGACTGTAAGTACATTTCAGATCAAATGTTCACTTTTCTAAGATGCCTCACCATTACTGTGTTCCTCACTGCACCAGTGATACTAGCGAGCTGTAAGGAGTTATCATTCCATAATATTAGCGCAAAATTTCTGAAATACTGTGCTAAGGCTATTGTTCCAGTTGTCTGTAAACTGCTTAATGTGTGTATTGATACAAGTTGTTTCCCCCAAAACTGGAAATATGCAAAAGTATGCCCTCTTTTTAAAAAGGGTAAAAAAGAATTGTTGTCTAATTACATACCAATCTCGATATTGCCTGTTTTATCCAAGTGTTTTGAAAAATACATACATGTTCATTTTTATAAGTTTTTGACTATAAACAATTTGATTACAGATAACCAGTCTGGTTTCAGACCTAAACATTCATGTCAGTCTGCACTTACCAACATTACAAATTCTTGGTTTGATGGAATAGATAAGGGAAAGCTAACTGGTGTTCTATTTTCGGATTTCTATAAGGCTTTTGATCTTGTTAATCATCAAATTTTACTTTCAAAACTTGAATTGTATGGGTGTTCATCCAGAACAGTGCATTTTTAAAAAAAAAAGTTATTTGAGCGGGAGATTTCATGTTCTAAATTTTAAGAATACTCTAAGTGATTCTCTCCCACTTTCAGAAGGGGTCCATCACGGGTCAATATTGGGGCCTTTGTTGTTTATTTTGTATGTAAACGATCTCCCCCTAATTACTAATCAGAGTGATATGTATATGTATGCAGATGACATTGCAGCTCAGACCCATGTGAAATCTATTGATGATGTAAATAAAAACCTCAATGAGGATGCCAAGTCAGTTTCATCATGGTATGATGTTAACAAAATGTGTATTAATACTGACAAAACCAAAGCTATGCTTGTTTCTATCTCACAGAGGAAATGTAAATTAAAAGGTGTCATCAACAATGTAAATATAGAAAATGTAAAACATGCAAAGTTGTTAGGAGTATCAGTTGATGATTGTATGTCTTGGGATTACCAGTTCTCAAATGTATGTAGAAAAATCTCATGTCAAATTTTTCAAATGAAAATGATAAGACCATTTTTAAGCCAGACTTCCTGTATTACGTTTTTAACTGTTTTATCAATCCTCATATTGACTACTGTGCTACTGTCTGGGGCAACAGTTCAAAAAAGAATAAAGTTAAGTTGGATTACTAGCACACACCGAGATATTGGTGAGCATTTCAACATTTCATAGGGGACACGGGTATGTTCAAAACATTTCACACAGGAGTCATATGACTTGAATAGTTTTGGGAAAGTGAGACGTCGACTTAAAAAGGATGCTATACTAACACTGTTTTCATGGACTGTCGAGAAGACACCTAGGCGTAAATTATTCAAACCTGACAGACCATCTGTTACACTGACACTTCCAGAGAATAGAAGTGTGGATATGGATTCCAACACTAGTAGTTACCCTTCCAGTTCAACTCTGAACTATGTATGTGACCACTCATATGCTTCTCACCCTGAGGAAACTAATGTTGATGAGGCATACTGGACAATTCCAGAGAAGGACTTGCCAATGTTTCTAGCAGTAGTGAGGATAGGTTAATGAACGTTGAGTGTGGACCATCCGGTCTTCTGCGATAAAACTTTTTCAGTTAAGAAATAATGAGAAGTTCTCTATTTTGAGATTTTGGAAATCAGACAGACAGTGATATTAAATACTACACTGGATTCACCTCTTATCAGTCACTTAACTGTTTTTTGCAGTTCTTATCTCCATAGTGCAATTTTCTGTACTATGTTGGAACTGAGAATACCTCAGGTGGAACGCCGTGTGGACTGCTCAACAAACGTGGACCATCTCGATCTCTTTCTCCAATGGAGGAGTTGTATATTACGCTAATCAGACTGAGAAAGGGACTTCAGGAGAAGCTGATATCAAACTTATACAATTTGTCACCTTGTCACAAATTGTATAAGTTTGATATCAGTCCAAGCTCATCAACACCTGTGTCATTTTTCTGGCGGATCAGCTACGATTTGGCCAAGTAAAGAACAAGTTAAGAAAACATGCCACCATTTTTCAAGGACTATTCGACAACAAGAGCGATTGTAGACTGCACAGAGATCTTCATCGAGCATCCCTCAGCAGCAGATTGTCAGAGAGAAACATTCTCCTCCTATAAGCACCATAACACAGCCAAAGGGCTACTTGCAATATCCTCAGATGGACAGATTACATTCATTTCACCACTGTATGCTGGGAGATGCTCCGATAAAAAAAAACATTCGCCATTGTGTTTTTTTGGATCTCGTAGAATATGGTTATGGAGTGATGGTGGACAGAGGATTTGATATTGAGGAGGACTTACAAAAGCGTGGTGCCTCATTGATCATGCCATCATTTTTGAGCGGACAGGACCAATTCACTACAGACCAATTGAAAGGAACATTGCAGCAGTCAGAGTGCATGTCGAACGAGCTGTGCGTCGAGTGAAGGAGTTTGAAATTTTGAGAAGTGTGCTTATCACTATGTGTCCTATGCTAGAAAAGATATGGATTATTTGTGGTCACCTTGCCAATTTCACAGGAACTCTTTTCAAAACACCTTATTGACGTTTGTTATTGAATTTTGTGTTTGGATATCCTCATTGAAGCCTACCCGCCTTGCTGGTAGCTGTTTTTAGAAAACATGTGACTTTATGATCAGATCTTATTAAGCTCTCCATTCATTTCCTTTGAGTTTTGTTATGGTGAAATACATTTATATTTACTTAAGTAGTACTTGGAATTCTACATCTAAACAAAAATATATAAAAGTTAAACAAATTAATAGCGAGAAAATGTATACTATATAAAAGTTTAGATTTGAGTAGTTTATGAAAGTAATTTTGTGTAACGTAATGTCCTACTTGTGTAACGTAATGTCCTACATACTGACCAATTGAATTACAATTGTTGCTTATATGTGTGAATGGTAGATCTATATGATTCCTTGCATTGGTATCATTTCAGATGACCGATAGCAATAGCCGGTATAATTCATTCAATGATGAACTGTGCTACTTGGTAGCCGTAGGCTGTTGACGTGTGTTGTCAATTTCCAGAAAGTCATTATATGTGTTTTCTCAACTTCTGAATACATTTTCAATCATCTCCATTCTTCGAGGTTGTGTTGTTTTTAAAGAAGTCCCAGAAGTTTAAAGGCTAAAGTTGAAAGAAGTTTAAAGGCCACTAAAATATGTATTGTGCAAACATGTATGGACAAAATTGGTGATTCTGACTATTTTCCAAAATGTTAAGTCAAAAGATTCTGACCAGGTTATTTCATTCATAGAAAATATGAAAAAAACACCTATGGGAAGTTATATTAATGTAAGCTGGGTTTAAATTTACAAAATAACAATAATATGCCTTTTTAGCTCTCTGGAAGTGAGTCTGAAGGGAATTAATCCCTATTATCAAGTTATATACAAGAACATATTCTAAATAAACTGACTTAAAAAGTAAGATTATTGAAGAGTTCGAAATTGAAGAAGACTTTATAAGCTTAATTTCAGCCTCTTACCCAACATCAGGACTTAAGCTTTTGTAAAGAAGTAATGAATACGAAATAGAAGTAATTAATATTAAGAAAGAAATCTCAAAAACATGGTTAAAGTTATCTATGTTGCATTGGAAGTCCTGGGGTCAGGTAAATATATTAATGGAATAGCTGATATGTCACAATATAATGCGACTATGAGAAAACAAATAACAATTGCTATGTACGTATTAAGTTACCAGTAATTTTTATTTTTCAGGCAATTAATTAAAGTCAAATTGAAATCAATTGTATTTAATGAAAACAACTATTTAACCCTCACTTCAAGCACATCAGTGATTTTCAATGCTTTAAATTCATGTTATTCTGTGTCATGTTGACACTTCAGAGAAATTTATCCATTAATTTCTGGAAACAGTTCAATTTTCAAAGTTTTAACTGATGCATCATCAAGGAGTAATGTTAATTGAAATAGTCCTACACATCACTTAAACATGAACACTCTGTAGGTCCTCAACGAAATTTGGTAAAAATTTTGTAAAAAATGTTTTGCAAACTTGCACGACCTGCTTTTGGAAAAAATCCCCGTCGCGCTTGATTTATGCAATTGTCATATCATTTGGTGGAACAAAAACCACAAAGTCACAAATATCAATTCCAGTCAAATTCAACTGGCACTGAACTTGAAAGTAATAGTCATGCGTCTTTCTCAAGAGTACTTCACCACCTTCTGAACATAAGTAAAAGTTTTTGTCCCTAAGTTGGTTTTTAATTTTGGTTTCCTTTGAAATAATGAAAAGGGGCATTTGATCTCAACCAGTCGGAGCTGTCCATCAACTTTTACTAGTCTGTCTGGTGTTGCAGCTAGGAAGGGAAGCTTTGGATTGACAACAAGACCAACTGGACAGTTTTGACAAGGTTTCTTCTCAACATACTTTGCGAATGCTATTGCCTCGTAGTTCAATCCATGTCGAACACTTCTTGTGGTGAAGAACTTTTTCTTTTGCTTGGAAGTTTTAACAGGATCTGTTGCTTCCTTCATGCGACAAAATGAACCAAAATTTGAAGCAGTTATTCTATACTCTCTCTGTTCAAACCAAAATTTAGATTTGCTTTGAAGTCTTGTGTTCTTTTCTATATAGCGCATGCAGTCAATGTCGCTGTCAACCACTGCAGCAAAATGATGCTTCATTTCTGGTGTTGCTGTGGACATACAGGAATCCTGATCAATTCCAAAAGAAGTATCCATGATAGCACTATACATCTCATCATATAGATCAGAGTCAGATAACTGTTTGGTCATGATAAGTGCATAATTATTGGCCCTTATAGTTTCCAACACTGACAGTTTCAAACCCGATACATCATAAATGTTTACTAGCTTTCTCACTTTTTCCTCTGTCACACTTTTCCCAAAACCTGGTACAGGATTGTATTCCATGATGCTACAGCACAAATCACGTTTCACTTGTTTGTCAGGGTCATGCTTCACAAAGGTAATGTCACTAAACAGCAGTTGTTCATCTGTAACTGGCTTACGAACATGCCACATTTGGAGCTTATCAGTACACGTCTTGACATCTGGAATACTAGTAACACCCTTATGATGAAGGTCAATGATGCTATACAATGTTGCAACTAGGCGTTTGCACTGGCCATCGATGCCTGCAGGGCATGAACATGTCGCCCATTTAACTTTTTGTCCTCCTTCTTTGAGTCTCAGCTGCTTGGCACACACTTCTTATAAATATCTGGTTCTTTGTTGTGTTGCTGCTGAGACTGTTCACTGTTCCCTCTCGATACAGTTCCCATCCTTCCACTTTATGACGCTTTGTGTTGATTTGGTCTGTGATGACTCTTTCATCAATATCTTCTATGCGGAAATCATCACTCCATCCAGTTTTTGGAGCCACCCTTCCTTGAAATCCCAAGAGACCCGAAAACCAAAATATGAAATATTTTCAACATTGCAACACAATATGATATAAATATTGTTATATTATCAAAATGCTAGCTGTGATTTACGTCTCAATTGTAGATGAACAGTAGATTTTTAATCCAGAAGTTCCCAGTTTGGTCCCTAGCTAGCAATGGTAGTTATTCAGATGCATATTAATCCTGCCCTCCATTACAAAACTTATATGGCCCTTAAAATTTATTCTTTAGTCAGACTTTATTTTTAAAACATTATTACACTGAATGACACATTTACAATACTTACGGGTCAATTAAAATACCGACAAAGAATATGACCAATGCCTGTACCAAATACCAACGTTTTCACAGAATTGTTCTGACAAGCACATTTCTTGTATATTGCATATTATTTTAGATACTTCTGATAGCCAATTAAAAATGAAGATTTTGGAAGAGTAAGCATGATTTACCTTAACGTGATATTGTTGGGTGTAATGCCATAATATCTACACATCCAGGACAAAACCAAGAACTCATGTCGTCAACTTCATCGCCATCAATGTTCACACAATTCGGATGATACCATTCTTCACAGAAATCACACTAAATCATGACTTTCTCCAGGGGCCTACATATGCAGTATAGCCGTCTATCTTTCTTTCTACTCTCCTCAGTGTGGGTGGTTTCATCTGGATCTGTAAGCTTTTTTTTTCTTGGACATCTTGTCACTGTTAAAACATAAACAACCATATTAAATCATTGCAACTGGACCAAAACCGTATTATATTAGCTTAGTCCTCATAGGATTTGTCCTTTCTTAATACACTCACATGATAAATTATAACACAGTAAGTTAGAAAATATTAACTATATTACTATACTAATCCATTCCGAAACTTTGTAGATATGAACCAGATGATTAAAACTAATACCCGAAAACTACATAAGATATATGGACTTTATATTAAAGATCAGAAGTACAGCATTACACAAAGTGAAAACCTTTGTCCCTTAATCCATACAGGGGGAGAGTAAGCATGCCACATGTAACCTGTACTACCATATTTATGTTCCAATGACCCATAATATCAAAATTGCTGATAAATATCTATCAAGGACCAGGTTACAAAGAATATACCATATGCTAATTTTTAACCTTGCCTACTGTTATGTTTAAGGTAAACAAATAAGGAAAAATGATATTTTCAATTCCATTTATGTTTATTACTCGTGTATAAATATATTAACGAATATGTACATATTGAACAAAAATGAAGCGAGAAATAATTACTGATTGATTCACACAGATTGCCAGGAATCCATTTATGAGAACATTTCCTAAAATTTACAAATATCAACTAAAACTTGTACTAGCAGCCCTATATGTCACGTGATCGACGCTGGGGTCTTACCTGGGGACCATACTTCCACCTGTACATGTGTTTACAACTGTATTATTCTAACGCGGGGGGTCTTGGTTGGTTTATTTTGTTTAACGTCCTACATTTGTATTACATGTAACAGCTAAGGTCATTTGAGGACGGCCTCCCGTGCGTGCGACATGCATACGTCTGGTGAGTGCGTAAGTGTGGTTTGGGAGGCTGCGGTATGTTCGTGTTAAGTCTCCTTGTGATAGACCGGAACTTTTGCCGATTTATAGTGCTACCTCACTGAAGCATAATGTCGTTCCACTCCAAATATGCTGTGCGCTAAGCAGGAGTAGCAACTACCATTTTTAAAGACTGGTATGTCTCGGCCAGGGGACAGAACCCAACGCCTTCCTCACAGGGGCGAACGCTCAACTAAAGGCCAAAAATGAGGCATTGTCAAGGGAGACATTAGGAAGAAGAAAGCTGTTAAGAAAGAAAAGAAAAGATAAGATCCCAAATTTAGTCGTCTCTTACGATCATGCAATGGGGGCAGCAGGTACAATTCTTACGCCCTACCTGCAGGGAAGCGGGGGGTCTTGCCTAACGGCCATGTTTGTTTACATGTGGATGCTCACCTGTATTATTTGGCTATATTTCCGAGAATAAATCGGCCCCAAGAAATATTATTTTGTAACACAAACCCCCCAAAAAATAATGTGTGTAACAAATAGATCGCTTCACCGAATATTTAACAGCGATCTTTTACGTGTTGGGTCGATTTTCCAGCATGAAATAACACGTATATACCTGTTATTCGAAATAACAGGTGAATTTTGCCTATGGGCATGTAACACCATGTTTTTATGCAATTGCGTAAGAAAATGAAGATAACTTGAATGGAAATATAATCTTAAATGTTAATACTTACGTTATGCGTTGGTATTTACAGTTGTCGGGATGTAAATATGTCGGAAGCATCAAAATTCGATTTTCTAAGTAAGGTGCTGATGACACCTTAGGCGGTCATGACAGTTTTAGGTGGCGAGGAACTGGAAATAGGTCAATTGCTAAGTTCTGAGATGCAAATATGAATTCTCTGTTCGCTTGCAGGGGAAGCTTTTCAAACTTGATGGATGGTATGTTAGAAACATTGAAAGTGAATAAACGATTAGATTTTGTGTTTGGTTAATGTTTTTACTCGCTGATAAGCAATCAGTTCGTCGGTAAAGTTCAGTAAATCATCAATGATGTTCATAACGAGGACCGCTACTGTATGGTCCGCCATACCTGTTTATTAGAGTTTCGACCCGGCGTGTTCGATTCGAAATTAGGGTGAATAAGCAATTGTGTTATACAGCCAATTTGATTGGCTAATCGAAAGGTCACCTGAACGTGACCCTGTCATACCATATATGTATCCCCCATCAAAAAAGTATCCGGATACCTTTTCTGGCCACCAAAAATGTATCCCCCTATAGTATTTGTATCCTCTTTGACTTGATGTTTTATCTATAAGTTTACAGGGAAAATATTACAGGTGTCAAGGTATTAATTAGTTTCCTGGTCTGGCATTCTTGCATAACAGTAAGGTGGTGTCACACCTGACTGAGGACCCAGGTAGAAGCTAATTGACCCATTGATGTGAAGTTTTTCTTTTCTACCACAAGGCATATTATGATTCTAAATCTTCACAAAATAGATTCTCAGGAAAAAAGGTAATAAATACAAATTAAAACTTGTTTTAATGCTATTTATGCAGGCAGAACTCTGTATAGGATTCCTGTTTTTATTTAGAAACTTTACAGTAATTATTGAAAGAGGCAGTAAAGGGAGAAGTGAGATGGTCAAGCTAATCACTTTGCGCATTAATATTTTGCTAAATTTAGAACGCTATAAAAGCGCATGACGTAGCTGCCTTCACTCAGAGGCTGAAGATCCAAGATGGCAGAACAAGGTGCGTAATACGGTCAAGGTCAATTTTGATCTGTTTAAGTTATCTGCCTATTTTGATCTTCTATTTCTAGACCATATTTTTACCAAAGGTTTTGTTGACATACTGGATTGTCAGTGACAATGTCTTCGGTCCTGGTATTAGGTCATAGTTTCATCAAAAGATTGGATGATAGCCTAGTGGGTTCATGGACGAATCTCGGTTTTGGCCCAGACCGTTTAGCAATTTGTTGTGTCGGTAAAAGTGGAGGAAAAATCAATCAGATGTATGCTCGCTGGATTTCGGATATTATAAGGAATGTGCAGCCCTCTGTAGTTTTACTTCAAATTGGAGGAAACGACTTAGACTGTGTCGATTATGAGAGGGTGAAGGACACTTTGGTTACCGACCTACTTTCTATAGCTCAGTGGTTAATGGCGGGATTTGGTGTCAAGCGAGTCGGTTTTATGCAGTTGTTCTATCGTAAGACAACAAGATGTTCACCTGTTGATATCTATAACGACAATGTGGATTTTATCAATATGTCTTTAAAACATAGCTGTGTGGGTTCAAAAGTTTTCTACTGGCGACATAAGGGTCTCAAGGACGGTGTTTTGGATGTCTTGTGTAGGGATGGAGTCCATTTATCGCCTGGGGGCATGCGCAAATACATCTATTCTGTCCGAGGTGCCGCCCTACAGGGTTTACGATTGGTTGCCGATAACATGTGACTTATTTTCCTTCCCGATAAGGTAAGGTCATGCATATTCATTATCAGTATTGTTTACAAACACTTGAGCTATTATGGGATGTATGTGATGTCATACTTGAGTTTTACTGCGCAAGTGTAGTGTACTTCCGCCCAGCTGTTGCTTATCTAGGTCAATAGTAAGTGTTGTAGTGGAATCGTACGTTACTTTTGCCGCATATTGTCGCAGACGGTGTTTCTGTATATATATCTGAGATTAGATACCCTTTATATTTGTTACAAACGGATACTGTTGGCAGGCGAGAGGTCAAACTGTGTTTACATAGGAGTTTACCGCATAGGTAGTTTCACTTTGATTACGTGTAACGTAAGTTAGGCTCTGCATTGTTTACATGTGCATTCACATGTGTAGTGTGTTGTATACGCGTTTGTCACATGTTGGTTGAGGAGTCTTATTTTACATGTGGTTTCACGTGATAAGTTGCGCAGTTTTTACCACGTGAGTTCATGTGGGCTGTGCAGTCTTTTGTCTACATGTGCATTTCACATGTGTAGTATATTTTACATGGGGTTTCATATCATGTGTTGTGCAGTTTTTACCACGTGAGTTCATGTGGGCTGTGCTGTCTGTGTTTTACATGTGCATTTCACATGTGTAGTGTTTACATGTGCATTTCACATGTTTAATGTTTACATGTTCGTTTCACATGTGTTTTACAGCTTTTTACCTTGTCGGCTCATGTGGGCTGTGCAAATTATGTTAACATATGTCTGCATATTTTGTAGTTTATCGTGTCAGCATATTTTGTAGTTATTAAATAAGCATTTCACTGTATTGTACAACACAGTTTTTATCGCACACGTTTATGTGTGTGCTTCTCATACATTCATGTGTTCAGTGTAAACAGATAATTTGTATCAAATACACTTTATTAACCTACAGTTCAAATAATTTTCGTTCAACATGGTGAATGAATTCCCTAGCTATTTGACAGCTATTTCTTTCATCAGATGTAAGGAATTTTCTAACTGTTGAACAGTTTTAAAACTTCACACTTTCAACATTGTTTTGAGTTAAATTTGTTTCGATAATTATCAACACCCATGAATCATTTGAACTCTAAATGTTGACTTTGTGTTTGTTTAACTTTACAACACATATTACCTCACAGACTGATAGGTTCGTTCTAGGTTGGAATCATTAGATCTTTGGTTTGAGACATATTGATATCCAGATACCGTTTCAAAAAATTTATTTTCCAGAGCATGGGCCGGGTCCTTCAAGGAGGACACGTAGGCGTGCAGCACTGCAAAACACATTGGTGGGTAGGAGACGTCCTACAGGTACGAGAATACAAGATCATGAGGGTCAACCGCCAGCTCCTCGTATTGAAGTGACAACACCAGTTGTGGGGTTGGCAAGCCCCGCATCTTTGCCAACGACACAGGAGATTGTCAAGGAGTTGTTCAATAAAATGAAGGATGAGGGTTACATAATGCCTATGCCTGTAAATGGGGCAGGTGCCACGGCACCAACAGTCCTTCCACCAGGTCCACCAGGTCCACCAGCTAACTACAGTACACAAGTACTCCCTGCAGTGGCACAAAGAATCACTATTCCAGCTGCAGCATCTGGATCTCCGACAGTTCAAGCCTCTGATATCACAAACATTGTTCCACAGGCTAACAGTGGACTTTCTATGCCATCAGTGCACACAATCCAACAACCGGAACATTTATCAAATATGAACATTACTGCACCATTAGCAAATGTTGTGTCAAATTTGACGGGTGAGACAAACCTTATGCATCCTACTGTTCACAGCATCTCCCGACCTCTCGGTATGCATGTTGATACCAAAATTAAAATGAAAATTCTAGCCGATGAGTTCATTGATTTTGGGCTACTTATTCAAAAGTCAGCAGACACAGAAAATTTTAAAATTCAGT
This sequence comes from Pecten maximus, assembly GCF_902652985.1. Classification (NCBI taxonomy): domain Eukaryota; kingdom Metazoa; phylum Mollusca; class Bivalvia; order Pectinida; family Pectinidae; genus Pecten; species Pecten maximus. Next base: position 58,553,376 of record NC_047015.1, on the reverse strand, counting down.
TACATGGCACGGAATTGGCCATTGTTCCAAAACAAAAATCATTTTCTATCAGAAACATTGAGCAGTGGTTGTCTGCCTTTCATGTCTTTGTAGCCATTTACGTACAAAATCATCCACAGGCTATTTCATCTCTTATGAAATATGCTGACATTGTTCAAACGCTACACAGGAGGTCGGGAATTGCTGCAGCACTGAACTATGATTGTAATTTTCGACAATGGCATCAGTTTTATCCCCATGCTTCATGGGGTGACATGCACTCTGAATTTTATTTAGAGGCGACAGCCATTGGTCTCAGAAATGCAGCCCGTAACCAACCAGTGGTTCAACAGCCCTTTCCCCAGAAATCGGCCAACAACTTCCCAAAAGGAATTTGTTGGTCGTTCAACAAAGTTGGATCATGCAGGCGGGGAACCCGCTGCAAGTTTCCCCATACCTGCTCCAACTGTGGAGGAGCCCATTCCTCCCGACAGTGCAAGTCACAATCCTCACCTAACAACCCTGACTCCACCTCAAAAGGTGGAGGCAATGGCCAGTCAGCTACCAGCCAAGGCCAACGCCCCCAAAACAAACAAAACAAATAATAAACTTCCAACCCCTATTAAGGTACAAGTTTTGCTGCCTTTCTTAGAGGGTTACCCGAGGGATGCTTTTCAATTTTTGTATGAGGGTTTCACCAATGGTTTTACTCTCAAATATCGGGGGCCACGTATATTTAGGCTTTCAAAAAATCTAAAATCTGCCCTTGATAACCCCACTGCTTTGAAACAAAAAATTGACAAAGAAATCCAATTAGGTCGAATTCAGGGTCCATTTCTTGCACCACCTTTCCCCAATTTGCAGGTATCCCCTTTAGGCCTTGTACCAAAAAAGGAACCCAATGAGTTTCGTGTTATTCATCATCTTTCCTACCCGGAGGGAGCATCTATAAATGATGGGATAAATCCGGAGGAGGCCACTGTGGCTTATCAGACTATCGATGATGCTATAAACCTTATCAAACAGTTCGGAAAGGGGGCCTTTATGGCAAAAACAGACATTGAGTCTGCTTTTCGTCTTATCCCAATTCATCCTAAGGATTACAACTTATTAGGTTTTCAGATAGATGACAAATTTTACTTTGATAAAGTGTTACCAATGGGATGCTCTATCTCATGTCGCTTGTTTGAGGCATTTAGCTCTGCTTTACATTGGATAATGGAAACAAAGTTTAAGGCTGCAGGGGTGGTTCATATTTTAGATGACTTTTTATTTGTAGCACCACCTGGTACCTCTAAATGTCAGGAAGATCTGGACAACTTCCTAGAATTTTGTCGGTGCACACACATCCCCATTAAAGACAGCAAAACAGTTCTCCCCTGTACCCTCCTAACTTTTTTAGGCATAGAACTAGATAGTTCCAAAATGGAAGCAAGACTCCCTATGGACAAAATCATGAAAGCACGCCAGTTATTAGAACAGTTCTCGCGTCGCAAGAAAGTAACTTTACGGGAATTACAATCCTTGATTGGTTTACTTAATTTCGCTTGTAAGGTGATATCTCCTGGTCGTACTTTTTTACGACGTCTTATAAACTTGACATGTGGTCTTCAGAAACCACACCATCACATACGTTTATCACGGGAAGCAAAAGCTGACCTGGCAGCATGGCAAGTTTTCCTTGAATCATTCAATGGAATTTCCATGTTTCTTTCTGATAGATGGGTTACTACAAACCAACTCCATTTCTTTACTGATGCCAGTAACTTAGGATTCGGAGCCATTTTCCACACATCTTGGCTGTTTGGCTCCTGGCCCATGTCTTTCACACCATATCGTATCACAGTTAAAGAATTCTTTGCCATTGTGCTGGCGATCGAAATTTGGGGTCCTTCTCTGTGCAATAGGTGTTTGGTCTTACATTGTGACAACATGGCAGTTGTTGATATCATCAACAAGCAAACATGTAAAGATCCAACCTTGATGGTGTTGACCCGGCGTTTTGTCATTGCTTCATTACGTCATAACATTCTATTTTCAGCACGCCATATACCTGGAAAAAATAATGTTCTTGCTGACCATCTGTCTCGGTTACAGGTGGACTTGTTTCGGCAGCAAGCACAATATATGGATCGGCATCCAACGCCAATTCCAGACCACCTGCTGAGAATCTGAACAAGTCCATGATAGACCTTTTGTTGTCTGCTACAGCCCCACAAACAAGACGGACTTACCTTAGGGCGTATCAGATGTTCCAGCAGTTCCTAAGTTGCACTTATCCAACCATTTCCATTATACCTACTAATGTGGGTACGTTAGCCTATTTCATAACTCATATTCATCAAACTGGTTTAGCTGCTTCAACAATTTCAACTTATATTGCAGCCATTGCCTACCTGAATAAATTGGCAGGTTTCCCTGATCCGTCACAGTCGTTCATCATTAAAAAGCTGCTAGTGTCGGTACAACGAACTTCTTCTCGTGCCGATAGTCGACTACCTATTACTCCTGTCATTTTGGCCAAATTAGTAGACTCATTACCAAGTGTGTGTCAGTCAGCATATCAGATCTGCTTGATTAGAGCTATGTACCTTTTGGCATTCCATGCATTCTTACGTGTAGGGGAGATGGCTCTAAATAAGTCTGCGTCACATGTTCTTCAGTTTCACGATGCTACCCTTTCACATGATTCCAATGGCTGTCCCTCCAAACTTGAGCTCACTTTTCGCTCTTTCAAGGGGCATTACAATATCCGGCCCATTACATTATCACTACAGTGTAAACCTGCTAAGCCTGCCACCTGCCCCGTCTTGGCCCTCCACCAATATTTACTTCTCCGTGGCTCTTTAGCAGGGCCACTTTTTTGCTTTCCCAATGGCATACCAATTACATATTCTTACTTCAACAGTTGCTTACAGAGTTCTCTGGCCTGGGCAGGGTTAGCTCACCTGCCTTATACTAGTCATAGTTTCAGGATAGGTGCAGCAAGCCATGCAGCAGCCAGTGGTGTGGCCGATGATGAAATACAACAGATGGGCAGGTGGCACTCTTTAGCCTTTAAAAGGTACATAAGGATGCCAACTTTTTATGATATATGACTTTTTGAGATTGTGATACCATCTACTGGGCATTGGGTCGAGTAGTTGGTCCTCTACATCAGTTGGTTTTTACTTTATTCGTTGTGTCTTATAGACATAGAAATAGTTATTTCATAATTTGTTGCTCTGAACCTCCTGCTGGGCATAGGGTCGAGTAGTTGGTTTTAAAGCAAATAGTGGGTTTTAAGAACCTGTTTAAGTATACCTTTACCTTATCATAGTTATATTATGACATCCTTAATGTTTTACGTTTGTATGACATTACTTTGTAATTTTTAATTTTTCGGCCTTCAGACTATCTTCTGGGCATAGGGTCGAGAAGTTGGTCTCAAGACCAATGTTTTTTGTAATTTTCTGTCAACTTCTGGAGAAGATAAAGACTAAAACTTATGTAGGTTTTATAAAACTTTTACATGTATTAGTTTTTTGATATGTTTTATGTACCACGTGTATTAAAAGTGATAATCTTCTTTAACAACTGTGTAGGCAGTAAATAACATTGTACCAGTTACAACGGCCATATAAACTGGAGTTTATACACTTCAACATCATCTCTTGTTTTTGATACATGTTTTTGCCTTGAAAACGGCTTGTTTTTGGATGAATTTTCCTTGGTTGCCGTAAGAATTGGGTTGCTGTAGATAATTTTAATGACCAAATGTTATGGACACCTTTCATCTTTTTCTTCATGTTGCATTTGCTTTCCACCATGGCTACGGATGGGGGATGATTCCTGTGACACTGCACATAATCTCGAGGTTTCAATTGTTTGTGTACAGTAATCATTGTGGCGGGATTGGATCCCCATCTAAGACTTTTGTGTCAATACTGATTAATTAACAACCGTCGTTTACTATAATAAACGGCCATATTCAAATCAGATCTGTTGTCCGAGTTTTATTATTAGTCTTACAAGCTTGCCATGGTGGATGCCCTGTATAAATACAAATTAAAACTTGTTTTAATGCTATTTATGCAGGCAGAACTCTGTATAGGATTCCTGTTTTTATTTAGAAACTTTACAGTAATTATTGAAAGAGGCAGTAAAGGGAGAAGTGAGATGGTCAAGCTAATCACTTTGCGCATTAATATTTTGCTAAATTTAGAACGCTATAAAAGCGCATGACGTAGCTGCCTTCACTCAGAGGCTGAAGATCCAAGATGGCAGAACAAGGTGCGTAATACGGTCAAGGTCAATTTTGATCTGTTTAAGTTATCTGCCTATTTTGATCTTCTATTTCTAGACCATATTTTTACCAAAGGTTTTTGCCCACCTCCATCCCCTTTCTTGCCTCCTTTTATGATTGATATGTATATAATACTAAAAGTGTGTATATTTATTGTTTTTTGTCTATATACAAAGTTTGAATGGTATAATTACAGTTATTGTTCTTATAACTTTTTTATTGATGTTATTAAACTGATACGAGTTACTTTACTACATTTAGATGTACAATTTGTAAGTTTTGTATTTTCTATATAAGATGTAGGTATTATTTTCAGTAAGAGGTATAACTTTTGTTAATTCTATCATATGTTCTGTATATAATGTCCGATGTAGGACATATGATTTAGTTTCTAAGATGGATACCCAAGTTTATGTCTTGAAATTGATTACAATGTATGTTATGTTCATGAGATGGCGGGATTGGATCCCCATCTAAGACTTTTGTGTCAATACTGATTAATTAACAACCGTCGTTTACTATAATAAACGGCCATATTCAAATCAGATCTGTTGTCCGAGTTTTATTATTAGTCTTACAAGCTTGCCATGGTGGATGCCCTGTATAAAACCATTTAAACCAAATGTTTTAGACCTACGTTTCCAAATGATTGTCATCAAAAAAAAGAAAAGGATTTCACGTAGCAAAACGTAAATATGATAACTGTAAATCTGTGCCAAATAAAACAGCGCTTAAACATGCAAGTAAAATATAGGAGTATGTTAAATAGACAGTATATGAATTATCAAGAAAAGAAACAGAATAAAATAAGAAAAACAGCCAAAGAATGACGAAAAGAAATTTTGGAAAATATTAAATGAAATTGAGGGATCTCAGAGGGGGAGGAGGAGGGGGGAGGAGGGGGGAGGAGGGGGTAGGTACATCGCAGGGTCGTGGTTCCATTTTATTCGACACAGACGGCACAAGTTATTCTTGTCGCTATGCGAATGTTTCTGCTTGTACTAAATGTTCATCACATTCCGTGCAAAGTTTCATTCCCCTGGGTCTCTCTGTTTCCGTTTATTATATCCGTTTTTACTTGTGCCGCCCGGATCGGGAGGATCAGAAACACGACCTATTGATGTTTGGAATGAATTCAATTATACTTAATCATATGGATAAATAGAGCATTTTGGATTAAGTTGGTTTTGTAATTATAGGAAAATGGCATGAAAAGAAAGGGAGAGGGGGAGTTAGGACGTGATAGTTAGTCGAATCTTCCCGACCTTCTCAAGACGTTTTGCACAACTTTGACGACTTTTATAATGTCAGCTGAGGAAATATCCCTGTCACCATTGCAAAGTACATCTACATTAACACGACCGTACCAGGTTAAATCAGCAATAAGAGTTCCTCTTAAGTTATTGTACAGTGGGAAAAAAATGATAGGGAATCTTCACAGGATGTCCACATTGACAAGCAGGTGAATCAACGAGATTGCCTCTAAAAAGATCATATCTTAGTGGACTGGCTCGATTTCTTATTCTGTTGTGTAGAACATTTAGTTTTCGAGGACCATAGCTGATAAAATGCTTGTCATATATACTGTTTACTGTCTTAGATTTTTTTAGATTGGATTTGGTGGAACTTAAAGTAGGCGAGTTTCTGATAGTGTTATTTAAGTCATTCCACAGTTTTGCAGTAGAAGTAAAGAAAGAGTTTTTTGATAATTGTAGACGAAAGTGTTGTTCCCTAAATAAATCTGCATTTCGTAAATTATAAGGAGCTATGTTGCCAATATACATTGGCAGTAGGTTCATAAGAAAACTAGGTCCCATATTATTGACTAGTAGAATGGAATAAGGAGAGTTTCCGAGCATCTCTTCTCTTCGAAAGGGGTAACCAATTGGTTTCTAGATATAAGAACTCTGTTTTTATGAATATGGGCAGCCCTGTAACTATTTTTACGGCCTCTAGATTTATCTTTTCTAATAACAATGAATTTGTTGTACCGCAGTTGTCCCATACTTCACATGCATATTCAAGTAATTGTCGTATATATGTAAGGTACATTTTTTCTAATGTGTTCCTGTTTAGAATAAGTTTTAATTTACGAAGGGTGGCTATATATTTATTTACTTTATTGACTATAGATTCTACATGTATGTTCCACTTACAATCATCGGAAGATTTGTTATTTTAATCGGGGTATTGTCGAATGTAAAGGACGGAACAAAAGGAAGTTGTTTAGTTGATATTACGAGGGCCTCGGTTTTATTAAGATTAAAGGACATAAGCCATTCATTGGACCAAATTTCAAGTTTTAATAAGTCGCCTCAATAAGGTTGATGTCGTAGGATAGAGAGGTATCGTCAGCGAAAAGCCTAGATAGAGATGAAAGATTACAGAAAATATCATTTATGTACAATTGATATGTATTTGGATATTGATATTTCTATTATTGGTGAATTAAATGATGGACATGATGAGATTTGAATTATAAATGATGAAATTACTTTTGATGAAATAAAACAATTTATCAAGGATTGAATAATAATAAAGCAAGCGGTATTGAAGGGATTATCAATGGATATATAAAAGCCATTCTAGATTCATTTATTCAAGTATATCACAAATTATTTAATATTGTACTAAATACTGCAAGTATCTCAGTCATGGAAAATAGGCGTAAGAAAGTATGAAAATAAAGGGGATCCAAAAAACCTAGACAGCTATGAAGCAACAAGTGTGGTATCTTGTTTAGGAAAGGTCTTCACGTCTATTTTGAATAACCGACTGAGCAAGTTTTCTGATGAAATTAACCTCATTAGCGGTGCCCAAGCCGATTTTAGGAAACAAACACTGATAACACGCGGATAATATTTCTATATTATATTCTCTTATATCTATTAATTTCACGCTTGGCAAAAAAATATATTGTTCCTTTGTGGATTTAAAAAGGCGTTCGACTCAAGTATGGCGAATAGGACTATGAAAAAAAAATCAAAAAGTAACATTAGCGGGAAAATTATGAAAGTCAAAATGAATTTATATGCTGATACTAAAGCCTGTGTTAAAAAGGGCAACGAATTATCAGGTATGTTCTATTGTAATGTCGGGGTAAATAAAGGCGAAAATGTATCCCCCTTTTTATTTGCACTCTATCTAAGTGATTTAGAAGATTTTCTTCAAGAGAATGATACTAATTACCTTCAAACTATTCAACGATTGGGTGATGATATTGGAATATACTTTAAGTTATTTATTATTTTATATGCAGATGACACAGTTATCATGTCTGAATCAGCTGAGGGACTGCAATCTGCTTTAAGCATTTTTGAAATATATTGTTATTAATGGAAACACTCATAAAAACAAAATTGTTATGTTTTCAAAACGAAAAGTTCATCCAAACAGCTTAAAAATGGGGTTTTAAAAATAAAAATGTTATTGACAAAAATAATTTGCAATTTTGTAAACGTGTTTTAAACCTGAGATGTAGTACCCCAAATTTTATGGTCTATGATGAACTAGGTAGATATCCTTTAAGTATTGAAATTAAATGTAGAATTACTATGTTCTGGTATAATATAATCTCTTCTAATAAGTTGTCTGGCAATATTTATAGATTAATGTACCACTTACATGAAAATAGAAACACAAGTTTTAAATTGATAAATAATGTGAAAACCATATTTTTTTTATACTGGTTTGAACTTTGTATGGAATTTACAGGAAACGTGTATACACTGTATTTACAAAGATAATTTAAAGTTTTAGAGCAGAGACTTTATGACCAATTTATTCAGAAATGGTTTATTGATATAGATGTGTCATCTAGAGGATCATTGTACTCCATGTTTAAGTCTAAATTTCAAATTGAGGATTATTTTACTAAAGTAAGTGAAACAGAACGAAACAATATTTTAAAATTCCGTACATCAAATTTACATTTGCCCGTAGAGACGGGGCGATGGGCTGGTATACCTCGTAATGATCGAATTTGTCCTTTGTGCTCCAATAGTGTTGGTGATGAGTATCATTGTTTATTTATCTGAAATCATGAATTAGTATGCCAAATTAAAAATGTATACCAAATTATTATTGTGCATACCCTAATCAGACAAACATGAAAAGTTTAGTTTCTCTATGTAATGTTCGCGTCCTCTCAAATGTAAGGAAGTTTGTTGAAAGGCTTAAAAAATAGAAAGAGTGTATGAGATTTGTTGTGTTCCGCCATGTATAAAATTGGCTGTTTATGTTTGACCTCTTGTAACATACGTGTGTGTCTGAGCGATCAGTAAAAATCTGAAATATGAAATCTGGAAACAATTTTTGTATCATCTGGTAATCTATTAATGATTTTTAGCTTGTACATCATCTTCATGCACATTGTAATTACTAGTCTAGATCTGTTGATGTTACATTTAACACTCTAACAGCTAACTGTGACTTGGTGCACCTATGTATATGTTATTATATACTTCAGGTCTTTTAAAATTTACATATTTATATTGAAAACAGATAAATTTAAAAGTAATCCATCCAAATAACAAACTGAAAGTTTACATACTTACAATTACATGTAAATGGATGAATGATTTTACAATCCTGATCTTATGACATAGCAGTTGTAGCAGTTACCAGTTAATAATTAATGTTGATACAAATTTGTCGTTTTAGATTTACATAAATGTTCAAACCAAAATGGGGTACTATAGGTAACCATGAAACAAAGTACTTATAGCAGACAGCTAAAATACCAACTACAGTACTTAATACTTGATACAATGTCACAATTAAATTATATATTTCAACACAATTTACTTAAAATATATATATAATTGCTTGTTATCTTTACAATATAGCCTCCACTCACAATGATATGTCACCTTCTGCATATTACAAATATGATAGCCATGATAAATGTATCCGGGGGAGATTGTGAAATATCAGGGGGATACAAATATGATAGCTATCATAAATGTATATGAGAAGATGTTTTTCCTACGTGATTGTGTATATTACTCTTTACTTATATGATTTTTTTATTATGATGTCACAATGTGTTATGACGTAATGAGCTGTATCATAATTATGTTTTGAATTATGTTGGCTCTGTTCTCCACCATCTTGTAAAAGGAAATATGTTATAACATGTATGTATATGTTGATTGGGTTAGTCTGTGGTATGAATTATCAAAGTTGGGCATCAGAGGTAAATTCGGAAACTAGTAGTGAATACGGATAAAACCAAATTAGTTTTTTTTAAATGGTGGCCGTATAAAAGGCAATGAATACTAGGGCATAAAATAATAGTACAATTGAGATTGCAGATATTTTTTTGGTATCTTGATGTACTGTTTAGACTTATACCTCTTAACCATACAGAAGTCTAAGAAATCTACCCGTAATACTATGGTTTTTGTTGATAAGGTCAATTGCCATTGGCAAATATTTACATTTTCACTTCGCTCCGCCTCAATGAACATAGTAAACTCAGATCACTTCATTTCCCGTTGAAGAGTATGGGTCGCGTGCTTTTGTTCTGAGAAACGAATCACTTTCTTGCCGGCGTGTGAATACATTCACTGAGTTTACAATGGCGATCGAGTTCTGTACCGCCTCAAACTTGAATGCACTTTCATTTTGTGAATTGTGTATCATTGTTATAAACGTATATGAACACAAGTGGAATAGCCGCTTTATGTGCTAATAGAAATGCAGACAGTTTCGAAAACAGGATCTGACAAAACACTGACACTCCCGATAGCACCGAGCTCATGACCTACGTAGCGCAGTAGGTCTAACGTTAGCTGTATCTCGAATGCCATACTTGATACCATTTTAGTGGTCACAGAAAATAAACCTTAAAGTTAACACTATTTAACACCACAAAACAGACTGTAGCAGCAGCCTGCTACATCGAGCACAGGGACACATTATTGTCGTAATTTGACTCAATCTAAACATATGGAGGACACAAGTTTCCAGCTGTCGAATACCGCGATTTTCAAATCAATATTTCTTTACTTACTATTATCAGAATTTACATCCCAAAAGTACGACAATGAAATCCAATATTTAAAGAGCACAATGTACATCATCAGCTAACCTGCGACTAAAATCCACATTGTTACACTTTTTCTGGAGCTCTGAATATCCCGGCCATTAGACTGCATCACATACGGTCACAGGGGTTCGGCGTTAAATTTTGAGTAACATATGACATCTATAAATAATCGAAAGACTAAAAATCCAACATTCACTCAAATTATAAACATTACAAAATAAAAAAATTTTCAAGGCTTTAGAGAGTATAAACTCTGTTTTTTAATGTTGTGATATTTCACTGAACAGCTGTCGTCACGTTATCATTGTGCTCATTTTTTTTAACCGAGTCCCCGTGTCTCGAGTGACCAAATCACACACATACTATACTGTCAATACTGCACTTTAAATTCGTATTAGATGGGTATTGCTAAGTTTTTATTATACAATATCATAAATATTTGTTATAAATGAATATGTTACCTTGAAAATATCGTATTTATGTGTATCAACTTCGTAATAATCAAAACGTGTCTTGGACTATATTTTGTGTTGCCTTGGCGACGAGAATAGCTGACTGTCTGCTGTTCCACTACTGTACACACATGTACGATAAGTATTACAATGTTACAAAGTGACGCACTTACGTCACACTGTTGTGACCGAATTTTGCAATCTGGTGGCGAAGTTTTTAATTTGGTTAACGTAAATATAAGGAGATTGATTGTCAATTTTGTTGCTCAATCCTTAAATAAACACATTTTGTGAATCAGATAAAATATGGGTTTAAGTTATCAAATCATGATTATTGTATTTTAAATGAAATTTACAGATTTTTGTCACAAGAAACTGAAAAATCTGAAATCTATTTTGAACTTGGATTGGGTTTTATATGGATGAGACATGCTCCTCAGTTTATTACCCTTGATCAAACAGCGTTTAGAGGATTAGACTAAGCAAACTATATTTAACTCTTTAAATATTTCAAATGGACCTTCAAATGGCAAATATAAGTATAATTACAAAAACAACTTTTGTTATTACATGGTAAATGTATATCATATATTTGTTGCTATTTACTATATTATGTTTCGCTATATTGCTCATTTTGTTGAATGCTTGCATGTACAAAGAACTGAAAAAAATACAATTCTGATGTATGCCTGGTGATACACCTCAGGTGACTGTACAGGTAAAAAGGGGACTTCTTATATGAAACAGTATATAATTGCATTCCCATTGTTTCCTGAAACAACACATTTCTATTGTTAGAAAAATGTTGGCGTTCAGAGAACACCCCCATGTAGATTAGTTGTTAGGGATAACAATTTGATATGACAGACCCTGAGCGGTTCAAAGGTTCTGGCGTAGTACGTAGTAAACGTAGCCATGTAACAGCTGATTTTAATCATTTTGTTTAAGGTTCATGTAAATAGTAAAATAAGTGATATTTATCCAGATTATCAATCATATTCTGTTGCAATTAAACAGAAGTAACTTGACCAATATGTATTATGGCTATCCATGGGTCTTGATTTTCACATTTAATTTGTTAAGCTACCTGTTAATTTCGACAAAGCAGACATAAAAATCATGTTTCAGGAGAACAAATAAAGCTCATATAGATCAGACATATTGCACAAAATAACCATACCGTTATGGTCAAAGGTGTATATAGCAGGTAGTACGAGCGCTTGTTTGACCAAATTTTACTTTATCAAAACATAAACGTCGATTCTCTTTTGACCCTGAAATGCAAATGGCGGTTGTGAATTATATTGCACAAATATGAAATATAGGGAGGCATTTCAATTACTAACAAGGCCCAAATTAACACATCTGGGCACAGTAGGAGGAATGTTTTCGAGACAAATAGTTAAATAGTGGAGTTTGAGTCTATTTTCAGAAATCTGAATATTTTACCTCAAACTCTACTGTTTAACTATTTTACCTAAAGACGGGCTACTTGCTATGATCAGGGTTCTTTATAGTGTCTGATAAGAACGTTTTTAAAGATTAAAATGCCTCCCTATATGCAAAAAAAAATGTGTTATATAATTTACAACGCTATTTGCATTTCAAGGTCAAAAGATAATCTACGTTTATGCTTTAATAAAGTAAAATCTGGTCAAACAAGCGCTCGCACTACCTGCTATAGACACTTGTGACCATAACGCTATGGTTATTTTGTGCAACATGTCTGACCTACATGAGTTTTATTTGTTCTCCTGAAATTAGCATTTTACAATTGTTTTGGCGAAATTAACAGGTAGTTTATTAACAAATTAAATGTTAAAATGAAGACCCATGGATAGCCATGACATATATTAACAAATGGTAAAGTTAATTCTGTTTATTTGCAACAGAATAGTGATTTTTTTTTTAAATTTGGATAAATATCACTTGATTTACTATTTACATAATCGCCCACCTGTAAAGACAACTTCAAAACCAGTCAATCTCTGTTACCTGTACCCTGCCAAATCATACTTGTCAAGAAATGTATGTATGATACATCAAATTGTAATCAACAGTGAAAACCGATATAAATGGTGGCAAGAAGAAATTCATTGTTGTTATACTAGAAAATTCTGTGTCGTTATTCCGAGAAAATTCTGTGTCGGTATACCGAGAAAATTCTGTGTCGGTTTACCGAGAAAATCGTCGATGTCAGTGCATCTCGGTCCCGCAATATGAACGACATCGTATTTCAAAATAATAAAAAAAAAAAAAAAATTGAATTTTATAAATATTCTAATATGATAACAGTCTTTTTATTTTATTTCATTTTTTTGTTTTTTGTTTTGTTTAAGAAACAAAATTTGTATATATACAAACCGTATACTGGGAAACACACGTCAGCAGATGTACTAACTGCCCACAGCGAAACAGCATGGGAGAGCAGCCAGTTATTGTATTTTAATAACACGCCCATTGAACATAGGAACTGTTAGTACCCTCAACACATGAGCACGGCTAATGAAGGATGCTGATAGTGCCCCTCGGTTGTGTAACGTTTCACAGGCAGCACACGACTGCAGTACCGCACGATCACACCGTCCTATCATTGGAACAACCGCGCATGTTTGAGAGCGTCATTCTGATTGGCCAACACGATAATTCTCTGTAGAGATACTTTGATATACAAGCGAGGGATACTTGGTTAGGTTGTCGACTAACCATCATTTAAGTGGTACTACCTGGAAGGCGGATGTGTAAACAAAACATTTATTAAGCAGTGAAAAAGGCGTTCCAATGTATACACGAAAATAGTCCCTGCTATGTCCAGTCAGGAGAATGTTTCCAATGCGGTCGTGACCGCCGCGCAGCTGGACAAAAACCTCAATTTTTACTTTACAAATTCACCGAAAAATGAAAGTATGAGTTTTTCGGAGGAAGATAAGTCGACAACAGGAGCCTCGGATGTTTTCATATTGTTGTACACAGTGACAACTCTGACATCTATTATAGGAAACATCGCTACTATAATAATCTTTACCAAAGGAAAACGTTCCAAATCGGAATTGCGTCCGTTTTTAATCAACCTTGCAGTTGCAGATTTGATTATGGCCATTTTCTGTATACCTTTCACCTTCACCGCCGAGTTACTCGGTGAATGGGTGTTTTCAAAGCCCATGTGTCCAATTGTATTGTTTTTACAGACAGTGTCCGTCACAGCTAGCGCTTCAACCAACATGGCTATCGGCATTGACAGGTTTTATGCTGTGGCGTATCCACTCAAGTCCCGGATTACTTCATCAAGATATCGCCTTATTATTTTTCTTATTTGGATTATTGCCATTGCAATTAATTGTTTGCAATTTGAGGTTGGGAGAGCAAGTGAAATGATAAAATCGAATTCAACTTCAAACAAGACTATAGTGAAATGTGATGAAGATTGGGGGGACCCGGAAAGAAAAAGAGCATACTCTCTGTGTATGCTTTTCCTCACCTATATAATCCCCCTCATCATCCTTACCGTGACCTATTCTATTGTGGGAAGTATTTTATGGCAACGAAGGGCACCCGGCAACGCAGATGCTATCAGGGATGAGCAGCAAATCAAATCGAAAAGAAAGGTAAGTAGCTCTCGTGTCCGTCCTGTTGTTTTCATTACCAGACTAAATGTTCTGTCGCTATATATAAACGAGACAATTGCCTTATCTACTATGTTATGAATCACAATGGACACTAATCGACTCACCGCATTCCCTTTAAGTTGAGCGCGCGATATTTGCCGTCCCACTTCGACCATCGAAACTAGTAATTTGGTATGTACGTATTACTGAGAATGGCCCGCAGTCGTGAGGTGTCACCGTTACTTAGCAGTCTCAACACAGGGTTACTACAGAGAAGGCCAGTTGATGGCTTTTGGAGAGATAGAGGGCAATTCTTCATGTAATGACAGATCACCATCTCTAAACTTCAATTCTATTTAGCTGTCTGCATCTGTTATGCTATCTGCACGACGTATTGAGTTAGATCAATAGGTCAAATAACTTATTGGGTTAGACCAATAGGTTTAGCAATAAAATGTAATATACATGTAGCATGGCGGGGAATAGCAATTTACATAATGTAATATAGTATAACGAGGAATAGCATTCATACAATGCTATACAGTATGGTAGCGTTTAGCAATTTATGTAATGTAATACAGCATGGTGAAGAAAAGCAGTTTATACAATGTAATGCTGTATGGTGGGGAATATCAGTTTATACAATGTAATGATGTATGGTGGGGAATAACAGTTTATACAATGTAATGCTGTATGGTGGGGAATAACAATTTATATAATGTAATACAGCATGGTGAAGAAAAGCAGTTTATACAATGTAATGCTGTATGGTGGGGAATAACAGTTTATACAATGTAATGATGTATGGTGGGGAATAACAGTTTATACAATGTAATGATGTATGGTGGGGAATAACAATTTATACAATGTAATGATGTATGGTGGGGAATAACAGTTTATACAATGTAATGATATATGGGGGGAATAACAGTTTATACAATGTAATGATGTATGGGGGGATAACAGTTTATACAATGTAATGCTGTATGGTGGGGAATAACAGTTTATACAATGTAATGATGTATGGTGGGGAATAACAGTTTATACAATGTAATGATGTATGGTGGGGAATAACAGTTTATACAATGTAATGATGTATGGTGGGGAATAACAATTTATACAATGTAATGCTGTATGGTGGGGAATAACAGTTTATACAATGTAATGATGTATGGGGGGGAATAACAGTTTATACAATGTAATGCTGCATGGTGGGGAATAACAGTTTATACAATGTAATGCTGTATGGTGGGGAATAACAGTTTATACAATGTAATGATGTATGGGGGGGAATAACAGTTTATACAATGTAATGCTGCATGGTGGGGAATAACAGTTTATACAATGTAATGATGTATGGTGGGGGACAACAGTTTATACAATGTAATGATGTATGGTGGGGAATAACAGTTTATACAATGTAATGATGTATGGTGGGGAATAACAGTTTATACAGTGTAATGCTGTATGATTGGGAATAACAGTTTATACAATGTAATGATGTATGGTGGGGAATAACAATTTATACAATGTAATGCTGTATGGTGGGGAATAACAGTTTATACAATGTAATGATGTATGGTGGGGGACAACAGTTTATACAATGTAATGATGTATGGTGGGGAATAACAGTTTATACAATGTAATGATGTATGGTGGGGAATAACAGTTTATACAGTGTAATGCTGTATGATTGGGAATAACAGTTTATACAATGTAATGATGTATGGTGGGGAATAACAATTTATACAATGTAATGCTGTATGGTGGGGAATAACAGTTTATACAATGTAATGATGTATGGTGGGGAATAACAGTTTATACAATATAATGCTGTATGGTGGGAATTAACAGTTTATACAATGTAATGCTGTATGGGGGGAATAGCAGTTTATACAATGTAATGCTGTATGGTGGGGAATAACAATTCATATAATGTAATACGGCATGGTGAAGAAAAGCAGTTTATACAATGTAATGATGTATGGTGGGGAATAACAGTTTATACAATGTAATGCTGTATGGTGGGGAATAACAGTTGATACAATGTAATGCTGTATGGTGGGGAATAACAATTTCAGCCCTCCAGGACAATAAATTCCTGATTGTTCCTTATTAACAAACATGTCGATTAATATATCTTTTCCATGCTTCATATAATCACGGATTCAACTCGCCGACAGTCAATATTTTTTATTGCCAAACTGCGACAGAATGTTATCTCGTGTCTCGGCTTATAGTATTTCGAAATTATGTAGTCTGTTATTTTCAGGTAACTGAGTGGCTTTTGTATCTGCTAGATAACGACTGAAAAGGTTTTTGTTTGAAATCCCTGGATATACCAATTACCACCATTTTGATTTTCTGTAAATGTATGACATCATGGGAGAAATTATACAGCACGAGTTTCATAGTTCAAGTTGGATACTTGAGTTCAGTTTTTTCTATTGTTTCTTTCTATAATATTTATGACGCAATACAAAAAGAAGATACCAGGCACTCAATGATAAAACACATGACAACATTGAAATAGACAAAATAACTCATGGCAACATTGAAATGGACACAATAACACATGGCAACATTGAAATGGACACAATAACACATGGCAACATTGAAATGGACACAATAACACATGACAACATTGAAACGGACAAAATAACACGTGACAACATTGAAATGGACACAATAGCACGTGACAAAAATGAAATGACCACAACAACACATGACAACATTCAATTTGACACAATAACACGCGACAACATTGAAATGGACAAAATAACACGTGACAACATTGAAATTGACACAATAACACGTGACAACATTGCAATGGACACAATAGCACGTGACAACATTGAAATGGACACAATAACACATGACAACATTGAAATGGACACAATAGCACGTGACAACATTGAAATGGATACAATAGCACGTGGCAACATTGAAATGGATACAATAGCACGTGGCAACATTGAAATGGACACAATAACACATGACAACATGGAAATGGATACAATAGCACGTGATTCAATCTATATACAACGTGATAACACAATATCAGGCGGATTACATATATTTCTACTTGAAAGGAAAGATAGTGAATTTTGATTTTAACTAAATACCCAATGATGTTCATTACCGTAATGATATCAGGGTAATTTTGGCGACAGCTCACTTAACTTACAGACAGCGATAGTTATACCCAGGTCACATAGCCTTCCTCTATAACTGATATTTGTTAAGGGTCATCTATATAGCAGAATAACGTTGCACTTCCAACACGAATAAATATCTTAATATTTGCACAAACATAGTCATGTTATACACCAAAATGTTTGTTTCGACATGTAGTTTCTTACAAACACTAATAATTTGCTGTTGATGATATCAGTTTCTTCTAAACAGTTACTTTGTGGTAAGTTGCAGCATGGAATAATTTTAAGTCGCGCAAATGACCAAACCTGAAAAATAGCCAAGCTACTATACTCACAAGTGTCTATAACACAGGATAGGAGCATTTGTTTGACCGGATTTAACTTTATGTGCATATAAGCGCTTATTTTGTTTTGACCTTGAAATGCAAATGGCGGCGGGGAATAATATTACACAAATATGGTATATAGGGAGGCATGTCAATCAATAAAAAATCTCCTATATCATGCTCTTAAGACTTCTGATCATAGTAACAAGGATCTGTTGCAGTCAAATTGTTAAACTGGTGAGTTTGTGGCCTTTTTAAGAAAAAATGCATATTTTACTCCAAACTCAACGGTTGAACATTTTTTTCTAAAAGCAGTCTTCTTGCAATTTTCAGAGTTGTTTATAGTGTCTAATAAGATCATTTTTGTTGTTTGAAATACCTCCTTATATGCCATATTTGTTTGATATCTTTCACGACCGCCATTTGCATTTCAAGGTCAAAATAAAAACTGTGTTTATAATGATATTTGGGTTACTAAATAATTGTTTGTACACAACATTTAAAAAACCCGTCACAGTCTTCATGTTAGTAAATATCTATTTCTAACCTCGCGCCTTTGATCACGTGATGTTGTTGACCAATGGAAATACGTCAGGGGGTAGCGCCCCCTGCATTCATTTTCAAGCAGCGTGATTATTTGTAGCAGCAGTGTTTTATTCATCATCCACCATCCGCCCCACCTCCACCTTTAAGAATTTGCAGTTTTCTTTACTGTTGTTTGTGTATAATTGTTTATATTATATTATAATTACCTTTTAATATTTATATACTGTTGTTTTGTTTCGATTGCCTGCACTTTTCATGTGTATATGTTGTTTTTATTATATGTGTTTACTTATGATATTTATATTTATTACATGTCTTTTTTACTTGTTTCGGGCTCATTTGTTTAGGGGTAACTAGGCCTCATGGTGAGACAACACCTGGCCAGCTGGTCTGAGGATAAACCTACCTCCCTGATTCAGGTTGGGGCAGCCGGCTCGCAGCACCTCATTGTACATCTGTGTTGGTTAATTATAAGCTTTATTTTATTACATGTTGTCACATTTTAATTTTTATTTTGGGCTGCTCTTCTTAGTACGGAATAGTTAGAGGATATCACTCACAGTAATGAATTTATTACACACCGTGTTATTAGCACTAATTTATTCCTAGGGGAATTTTACCACCATACTTTATAGTTATTCGAATTGGACTTTTAAATTCGGGGAATTTCTTGCCCCCAATTCATTATATCATATTTTGTGTATTTATTTCTTATGTAGATGATATGCTTGGGATCGCCCAAGCTCGGGGGTCGCCCCATCTGAAACAGTCTAAGCAAAACTGCCTGCTTTAGCTACCAACTGCTTACTCTGTGGCTTGAGGTCGCTCAAGCTAGGTTTCTCTCCTTTCTATTAGTCATAGCTAGCTAAGCTATGATCGCTCTAGCTTGGGGGTTGCATGCCCCTATAGTATAATTAGTATCTTAATTGTTTAGGTGTATCTTTTTAGTAGTGAGTAAAAATTTATTATGTAATATTGTTAGTTGTGTTGATGTTATTTAGTTGTAAGAATGAGCAGCCCCTAAGAATGCCAAAACCTTTAGGTAATGATAAGAAATATGAGCCTGAACAAGTTATTGGTTCCATTCAATAAATTTTTGACTTTCATACTGTTTTGGTGTGTTGTGTATAAACACATATATATTGCACAAAATAGCCATGTTATTTTTCTTAAAGAGTCTAAAGCACAAAATATGAGTATTGGTTAGACCAGATTTGACTTAATAATATGTATAAACATTATTTTGACCGTGAAATTCAAATGGCGGTTTTGAATTTTATCACTCAAATATGGCATATAAGGAGGTATTTCAAACATAAGAAATGCTCTTATGAGAGACTATAAAGACATCTAGACACGGAAAGAATGAATAAGGTTATTTGGTTAATTTTGTTTAACGTCCTATTAACAGCCAGTGTCATTTAAGGGCGTGTCAGGTTTTTGAGGTGGAGGAAAGTCGGAGTATTCGGAGAAAAACCACCGGCCTTACAGTCAGTACCTAGCAACTTCCCCACGTAAGATTTCGAACTCGTACCCTGAGTCGGTGGGCTAGTGATAAAGTGTCGGGACACACCCATCAGTTTAACAGGTCTTTAAAATGTCCTACTTACTATTATCAGATGTCTTGAAGTATGATATAGGAGCATTTGATTGATTGAAACGCCTCTCCCGTTATGCCATATTTGTGTAATATTATTCACAGCCGCTATTTGCATTAAAGGTCAAAGCAAAGTAAGTGTTTATGCGTACATAAAGTCAAATCCGGTCAAACAAATGCTCCTACCCTGTGCTAAAAACACTTGTAAGCAAAACAGCTTGGCTATTTTTCAGGTTTGATTATTTGTGTGACTTAGAATTATTCCATGCTCTATCTTACCACAAAGTAACTATATAGAAAAAAAACTGGTAACATCTACAGCAAATTATTGGTGATTTTAAGAAAGTACATGTCCAAACAAATAATTTGGTATAATACATGACTATTTTTTGTGCATATTGTTAGATCATTTATTCGTGTTTGAAATTCAACATTATTCTCCTATATAGACACCCCTTACATGATTTTTTCATCCATGAAATGAAACTTGTAACCATAATGTTTATGTCACTTTTTTACCGAATTTCCTGTAGAAAGTAAGGTTAGTTAGATAATATATTTAGGGAGAGGCGTGAAATGTGCGTACTAACTTAATCATGTAAAACAAACGGTAGGGTTTCATTTCTGTTATGGACGTAAGGTATGCATTAAAGTTTATATTCAAACCTCGATTTGGTAGTGATACCATGATTGGTATATGTTTGTAGGTTGGTATATATACCAAGATTTGGTAGTGACGCGCTGTTTGGTAGATTGGTATACACGGTGTCGCGGTGTTTGATGGGTTGGTATACACACTAAGATTTGGTAGTGACGCGGTGTTTGATGGGTTGGTATACACACTAAGATTTGGTAGTGACGCAGTGTTTGATGGGTTGGTATACACACCGTGATTTGGTAGTGACGTGGTGTTTGATGGGTTGGTATACACACTAAGATTTGGTAGTGACGCGGTGTTTGGTAGGTTGGTATACACACCGTGATTTGGTAGTGTCGCGGTGTTTGATGGGTTGGTATACACACTAAGATTTGGTAGTGACGGGCTGATTGGTAGATTGGTATACACACTAAGATTCGGTAGTGACGCGGAGTTTGGTAGGTTGGTATACACACCGTGATTTGGTAGTGTCGCGGTGTTTGGTAGATTGGTATACACACTAAGATTTGGTAGTGACGTGGTGTTTGATGGGTTGGTATACACACCGAGATTCGGTAGTGACGTGGTGTTTGATGGGTTGGTATACACACTTAGATTTGGTAGTGACGTGGTGTTTGATGGGTTGGTATACACACTAAGATTTGGTAGTGACGTGGTGTTTGATGGGTTGGTATACACACTAAGATTTGGTAGTGACGTGGTGTTTGATTGGTTGGTATACACACTAAGATTTGGTAGTGACGCGGTGTTTGATAGGTTGGTATACACACTAAGATTTGGTAGTGACGTGGTGTTTGATGGGTTGGTATACACACTAAGATTTGGTAGTGACGGGCTGATTGGTAGATTGGTATACACACTAAGATTCGGTAGTGACGCGGAGTTTGGTAGGTTGGTATACACACCGAGATTCGGTAGTGACGTGGTGTTTGATGGGTTGGTATACACACTAAGATTTGGTAGTGACGTGGTGTTTGATGGGTTGGTATACACACCGAGATTCGGTAGTGACGTGGTGTTTGATGGGTTGGTATACACACTAAGATTTGGTAGTGACGTGGTGTTTGATGGGTTGGTATACACACCGAGATTCGGTAGCGACGTGGTGTTTGATGGGTTGGTATACACACTAAGATTTGGTAGTGACGTGGTGTTTGATGGGTTGGTATACACACTAAGATTTGGTAGTGACGTGGTGTTTGATAGGTTGGTATACACACTAAGATTTGGTAGTGACGTGGTGTTTGATGGGTTGGTATACACACTAAGAGTTGGTAGTGACGTGGTGTTTGATGGGTTGGTATACACACCGTGATTTGGTAGTGACGTGGTGTTTGATGGGTTGGTATACACACCGAGATTCGGTAGCGACGTGGTGTTTGATGGGTTGGTATACACACTAAGATTTGGTAGTGACGTGGTGTTTGATTGGTTGGTATACACACTAAGATTTGGTAGTGACGCGGTGTTTGATGGGTTAGTATACACACCGAGATTCGGTAGGGACGTGGTGTTTGATGGGTTGGTATACACACTATGATTTTGTTGCGACGCGGTGTTTGGTAGCTTGGTTTATAAACATAGTGTGTTGACCCGTTTGAGCTGTAGAAGTACCACACCGTCTAGGGCCATACGACTTTTGTCTAATGTACAAATGTATATGAACTATTTGTAGGTGGATGCACAACCTGAGCCTGGATATATATAGTTGTACGGCCAGTCACCACGAATTATCGTCAGCTGTTTACAGTACATTCATCCGCGTTGTACTAACGGAAGTGTTACGAGCGCTGGACCCGGCCGCTGTGTCCGATCCCGAAGATTGGGCCGTCTCTGTTAATGTAACATGGCAGTTCTGTCTGATAACACTAGCTTTGGATTCACTCCCCAACCGTGAACACAACACACACGAAACATTAATAATCAGGAATCAACCGTTAATAAGGATACATGCTTTAACACGTCGTCTCAACATTCATATATCTCATTCTCGGCTCATCAAATCGTGTTGACTATCTTTCTGTGAACATGAAGATGGCGTCGAGGTTTATTAGGCTGCTTGTGGGTGACTTTGTTAATCGAAACTGTTTGTCAAAGGCTTTTTAAAGATAATACAAGAGGGGCTGTACTCATCCGGATTCAGAATGTGAAAAGACAATTTGATGTTTTAATATTTCGTATTTTATATCGATTGGAATCCTTTCCAAATGTAAACAAACAGGCCAATTCCGATGTGCTGTACACCGTTAATCATACCATGTCATAGATGACCAAGTTAGA